>NC_069501.1:1071390927-1071548427 GCF_027579735.1 Bombina bombina | reverse complement strand
GTTTCTCCTTAAGCGGTTCCAGGGACGAGAATAAACTACCCAAGGTCTGCCCCCAACAGGACCTTAGGTGTGAGCATTTCCCGGCCATGTAGGACAAGACTTCAAAAGGTGGCCCTGTAACCCACACTAGAGGCAGAGCCCCTCCCTCCTCCTAAAGGCCCTCTCCTCTACAGAGAGATGCGTGAATGCCAACTGCATCGGCTCAGCAGTACCTGGTGACTCGGGACCAGGAGGCATGGGAGGAAAGGGAGGCATGGGTGGGAACGAACACGTAGGAGACAATGGAACAGGAGGCTTCCGCAAGCGCTCCTTGAAAGACGGCCTCTCTCTGAATCTGATGTCAATTAGGATAAAAAAAGACACCAATGCCTCGAGATCCTCTGGTAAATCTCTGGCAGCAACTTCGTCTTTAATCGCATCAGAGAGCCCATGAAAGAAGGCAGCAGCAAGGACTTCATTGTTCCAACTACCTCGGCGGGTAGGGTAGGGAACTCAATAGCATACTGAGCAACAGATCTTGTACCTTGCTGAATGGACATGAGTCATTTAGCAGCAGAGGAGGAGCGAGCCGGAACATCAAATACCCTTCGAAAGGAGGACACAAATTCATGGTAATTTGAAATCACAGGTTTATTTGCTTCCCACAAGGGATTAGCCCAGGCAAGAGCTGTGTCAGAGAGTAACGAGATGAGAAATCCCACCTTTCCTCTGTCAAAGGGAAACGCCTGAGGTAACATCTCAAAGTAAATGCCCACCTGGTTCAAAAAACCTCTGCACTGATTAGGATTGCCTCCATATCACTGAGGTAGAGGTGCAGAACTGGACATGCTCCTGGTAGGCATAGGTGCAGCAGCGGAAACAAGAGCAGCCATAACTTGTGGGACACTTTGGTCCAAATGTGCAGTGCGAGTCAGCAGGGTTTGCAGGGCTAGTGCAAATTGATCCAAGCAGTGATCCTGTACATCCATCCTGGAAATGATGGCAGGTAAAGGTGGATTATTTGCACCATCAGGATTCATGGCCTTTGCGTAATGTCAGGGTGCTAGGAATCAGACTAAGACGAGAAGTGCAAAAATAATCACACCTTTATTAATAGCAAAAAATAATAAAAAGTCCACAAGTCAAATAACAAGCCTGGAGTCAAAACCAGAGCTGATAGTCAGACGAGCCGAGTCAGGAGCCAAAGCGAATAGTCAGACAAGCCGGAATCAGCAACAAGGAAAACAGCAGTGTCAGGAACAAGCCAGGGATCAGGAACCAGGAAGGACGTCAGGCAGCTAGGTAATACACAGTAACTCTCACAAACAGGTCTGAGACAACGCAAAGGCAAAGCATACTGAACAGAGACCCTTTAAATAATAAGCGATGACATCACAATTCTGTGACTGCATCCTGTCTCTCACGGATGATGCACACCAGTCTGGCCATAAAAGGAAGTGCAGGAAATGAGCAGCATTCCCCACAATGCACCATAGTCAGAAAGAGAGGTGAGTTAAATGGCTGCCAGCAGCACATGGCAAACAAAACAGGGAAAAAACCCTGACACCCCCTGAAGATCGACTTTCCGGGAGACGTCTTCATCCAAGCTGGGCGAAGGGGTCCTCCAGACGGGCAGAAGTCTTCATCCAAGCCGGGCAGAAGTGATCCTCCAGACGGGCAGAAGTCTTCATCCAGATGGCATCTTCTATCTTCATCCATCCAGTGCGGAGCAGCTCCATCTTCAAGACATCAAACGCGGAGCATCCTCTTCTTCCGACGACTAAAACAGAATGAAGGTACCTTTAAGTGACGTCATCCAAAATGGGTCCCTTAGATTCTGATTGGCTGATAGAATTGGAACAGCCAATATAATGCGAGCTGATTGGATTGGATCAGCCAATAGGATTGTACTTCAATCCTATTGGCTGATTGCATCAGCCAATAGGATTTTTTCAACCTTAATTTCCAATTGGCTGATAGAATTCTATCAGCCAATCGGAATCTAAGGGACCCCATCTTGGATGACATCACTTAAAAGTACCTTCATTCTGTTTTAGTCGTTGGAAGAAGAGGATGCTCTGCGTCGGATGTCTTGAAGATGGAGCTGCTCCGCTCCGGATGGATGAAGACAGAAGATGCCATCTGAATGAAGACTTCTGCCCGTCTGGAGGACCACTTCTGCCCGGCTTGGATGAAGACTTCTGCCCATCTGGAGGACCACTTCGCCCGGCTTGGATGAAGATGTCTCCCGGTAAGTCGATCTTCAGGGGGTTAGTGTTAGGTTTTTTAAGGGTGTATTGGGTGGGTTTATTTTTTAGATTAGGGGTTTGGGCTTGCAAAAGAGCTAACTGCCCTTTTAAGGGCAATGCCCATCCAAATGCCCTTTTCAGGGCAATGGGGAGCTTAGGTTTTTTTTAGCTAGTATTTTATTTGGGGGGTTGGTTGTGTGGGTGGTGGGTTTTACTGTTGGGGGGTTTGTTTGTATTTTTTTACAGGTAAAAGAGCTGATTACTTTGGGGCAATGCCCCGCAAAAGGCCCTTTTAAGGGCTATTGGTAGTTTAGTTTAGGCTAGAGTTTTTTTATTTTGCTTTTTTTTTTTTATTTTAATAGGGCTATTCGATTAGGTGTAATTAGTTTAAATTTCTGTAATTTGTTTATTATTTTCTGTAATTTAGTGTTTTTTTGTTTTTGTACTTTAGATAATTTACTTTAATTTAGGTAATTGTATGTAATTTATTTAATTGTATTTAATTTAGTTAATTTATTTAATTATAGTGTAGTGTAATTGTAGCATAGGTTAGGTTTTATTTTACAGGTACTTTTGTATTTATTTTAGCTAGGTAGTTATTAAATAGTTAATAACTATTTAATAACTATTCTACCTAGTTAAAATAAATACAAACTTGCCTGTAAAATAAAAATAAATCCTAAGATAGCTACAATGCAACTATTAGTTATACTGTAGCTAGCTTAGGGTTTATTTTACAGGTAAGTAGTTAGTTTTAAAAAGGAATAATTTAGTTAATGATAGGAATATTTATTTCAATTTCTTTTAATTATATTTAAGTTAGGGGGTGTTAGGTTTAGGGTTAGACTTAGGTTTAGAGGTTAATAACTTTAATATAGTGGTGGCGGCGTTGGGGGCGGCAGATTAGGGGTTAATAAATGTAAGTAGGTGGCGGCGATGTTAGGGCCGGCAGATTAGGGGTTAATAATATTTAACTAATGTTTGCGAGGCGAGAGTGCGGCGGTTTAGTGGTTAATATGTTTATTATAGTGGCGGCGACGTTGGGGGCAGCAGATTAGGGGTTAATAAGTGTAGGTAGGTGGCGGCAACATTGGGGGCGGCAGAGTAGGAGTTAATAAATATAGTATAGGGTTCGGCGATGTTGGGGGAAGCAGATTAGGGGTTCATAAGTATAATGTAGTTGGCGGCGGTGTCCGGAGCGGCAGATTAGGGGTTAATAATTATAATTTAGGTGTCGGCGATGTCGGGAGCAGCAGATTAGGATTTAATAAGTATAAGATTAGGGGTGTTTAGACTCGGGGTTCATATTAGGGTGTTAGGTGTAGACATAAAATGTATTTCCCCATAGGAATCAATGGGGCTGCGTTGAGGAGTTTTACGCTGCTTTTTTGCAGGTGTTAGACTTTTTTTCAGCTGGCTCTCCCCGTTGATTCCCATGGGGAAATCGTGCACGAGCACGTTACACCAGCTCACCGCTGACTTAAGCAGCGCTGGTATTGGAGTGCGGTAATGAGCAAAATTTTGCTCAACGCTCACTTCTTGTCTTTTAACGACGGGTGTGTAAAAACTCGTAATACCAGCGCTGCATGTAAGTGAGCGGTGAGGGAAAACTGCTCGTTAGCACTGCATAGCCTCTAAAGCAAAACTCATAATCTGGGCCTTAGTTTGTTAGTTTAAACTTAGTTTTTCTAATTTGACAGGTAAATTTTAATTTAATTTAAGATAGGAAAATTATCATTTGAATATAAAGTTGGGGGGGCGTTAGGTTTAGTAGTTACTAGTTTAAATTAGTTTATTGCGATGTGGGGGTTTTCGGTTTAGGGGTTAATAGGTTTATTTAGTATATTTAGTTGTGGGGTGCTTTCGGTTTAGGGGTTAATAGGTTTATTATAGTGGTGGCAAAATTAGGGGTTAATAACTTTAGTATAGTGAGGCAATATGGACGGACGGCAGATTAGGGATTAATAATATTTCAATAGTGTTTGCCATGTGGGAGGGCAGTAGTTTAGGGGTTAATAACTTAAGTATAGTGGCGGTGATGTCGAAGAGCGGCGGAATAGGGGTTAATACATTTTATTAAAGGCAGCGATGTTGGGAGTGGCAGATTATGGGTTAATAACTTTAATATAGTGTTTTGCGATGCGGGAGGGCCTCAGTTTATGGGTTAATAGGTAGTTTATGGGTGTTAGTGTACTTTGTGACAGTTTAGTAATGAGTTTCATGTAACAGTTTTGTTGCGTAAAACTCATAACTACTGCTCTCAGATCTTGTCGGACTCGGTATAGGCTGGAATGCAAGCTTTTTAGCCTCACCGCAAAACTTGTAATGGCTGCGCTATGAAAGTCCCATGAATAAACGTAATTTTTACGAGTGCAGAACTGATGTTACTTTACAGGCTAAAAGACTTGTGGTGCAGCTATACCGACAAGACTTGTAATGGCTGTGGTGCTGCTTTAACACTGAAATTACAATTTTTTCAGTGTTAAAAGCCGAACGCAAAACTGTGAGGAAATGGAAGACCACAGGCACAGTTCTTGTTAAGGCCAGAAGTGGCAGGCCAAGTAAAATATCGGAGAGGCAAAGGAAGGTGAGAACATTCACAAACAGCCCACAGACCACCTCCAAAAACCTACAACATCATCTTGCTGCAGATGGTGTCACTGTGCATTGTTCAACAACTCAGCGCACTTTGCACAAGGAGAAGCTGTATGGGAGAGTGATGCAGAAGAAGCCTTTTCTGCACATATGCCACAAACAGAGTCGCTTGAGGTATGCAAACGCACATTTGGACAAGCCAGCTTCATTTTGGATGAAGGTGCTGTGGACTGATGAAACAAATATTGAGTTATTTCGTCATAACAAGGGGCGTTATGCATGGCGGCAAAAGAACACAGCGTTCCAAGATAAACACTTGCTACCCACAGTAAAATTTGGTGGATGTTCCATCATGCTGTGGGGCTGTGTGGCCAGTGCCGGTACTAGGAATCTTGTTATAGTTGAGGGTCGCATGGATTGCACTCAATATCAGCAGATACTTGGGAATAATGTTGATGAATCAGTCACAAAGTTGAAGTTATGACGGGGCTGGATATTTCAACAAGACAAGACCCAAAACACTGATCAAAATCTACACTGGCATTTATGTAGAGGAACAAGTAAAATGTTTTGGAATGGCCATCCATCCCAGTCCCCAGACCTGAATATCATTGAAAATCTGTGGGGTGATTTGAAGCCGGCTGTCCATGCTCGGCAACCATCAAACCTAACTGAACTGGAGATGTTTTGCAAGGAGGAATGGTCCAAAATACCTTCATCCAGAATCGAGACACTCATTACAGGCTATAGGAAGCATCTAGAGGCTGTTATTTCTGCTAAATGAGGCTCTACTAAATATTGATGCAATATTTCTGTTAGGGTGCCCAAATGTATGCACCTATATAATTTCGTTTTTATGCATATTGCACATTTTCTGTTAATCCAATAAACCTCATTTCACTAATGAAATATTACTGTGTCCTTCAGTTATTTGATAGATCAAAATGAAATTGCTGATCCAAGCACCCAATTATTTATAAATGAAAATTATGGAAATTGTCAGGGGTGCCTAAACTTTTGCATACAACTGTATATACATATATATATATATATATATATATATATATATATATATATATATATATATATATATATATATATATATATATATATATATATATATATATATATATATTATATATATATATTATATATATATATTATATATATATTATATATATATATATATATATATATAAACAAAAAGAGGTTGTGTCACTCAAAACAAGGCTATAATTATTTTGTAAGGAAAATTTGCATGTAGATACACCAGATAAAGAGAGGGCTAATGATTATATAAACAAAAGCCAAAGTGTGACACAGGCTGCACCAAAAACCAATTTTTATTTATTACAGCTTAACCGGGGTTCAGTGTAATTCCTTAGATTGGAGCAATGTCATAAGCTGCCTATACATGCCAAAGTAATACACATAGAGCTATAACATATATATATATATATATATATATATATATATACACACACACACACACACATATTATAGAGGCTTGTACCTTTTAAAAAAATAAATCAATTTAGTGGTCCCTAAGGTCCGGAAAGGTTGGCAACCCCTGCACTAGCCAACAGACTAAGTTGGACCTAGGATGTGATCCACAATAATAAAAGTAGGTTTCTCACTAGTAGAAGTCTTAAACAGGTTGTTAAACTGATAAGGAACAGGCTGGATACCAAGGTTAACAGAAGATCTCTGGAAGCTGTAGCTTTTGGAGAATGGTCAGACTGAAAAGGATCAGCAATGATCTTGCAGAGAAGCACAAGGGATAGTCCAAAAGAATAGTTGTAATCCAATCAGAAGGTCAGCAACAAACTGGCATGTGAATCACAAAGGGTAATCCAAGAAGTGTAGTCACCAAGTCAAGCAGGTACTTGGCAGCAAACTGACGGCAGGTATATAGGGCCATTCCAAGAAGAGTAGTTAAATTCAAACAAAAGTTCAGCAGCTAAAAATATCAAGCAAATAAGTATGCACCTATTAGAAAACTACAACAAACAGGGGTCAGGCCACGTGGAAAAATTGGAATAATCGGATGCCAAGGTTGAAAAAAAATGATGCTGTGTGTATGTAATTATTGTCTACAAAAAAAGGTATATGATGAAAAAAATAAACGGAAACTGTTACTAGGCAATGATATAGTGTGACAAAAGTGAAAGTGTTTTGCTTAAGTTATTTTGTTTACATTTGATTTCTTCTGTTCACAAAAAACATAATTTATGTAAGAACTTACCTGATAAATTAATTTCTTTCATATTGGCAAGAGTCCATGAGCTAGTGACGTATGGGATATACAATCCTACCAGGAGGGGCAAAGTTTCCCAAACCTCAAAATGCCTATAAATTCACCCCTCACCACACCCACAATTGAGTTTAACAAATAGCCAAGTAGTGGGGTGATAAAGAAAGGAGTAAAAAGCATCAAAACGGAACTGGAAAAATAATTGTGCATCAACATCAACAAAGGAATCAGCATCAAAGGAATCAGCATCAACAAAGGAATTTGGAAATAATTGTGCTTTATACAAAACGGTCATAACCACCATAAAAAGGGACTCATGCCAATATGAAAGAAATTAATTTATCAGGTAAGTTCTTACATAAATTATGTTTTCTTTCATGTAATTGGCAAAAGTCCATGTACTAGTGACGTATGGGATAGCAATACCCAAGATGTGGAACTCCACGCAAGAGTCACTAGAGAGGGAGGGATAAAAATAAAAAAAGCCATTTTTCGTTGAAAAAATTAATCCACAACCCAAAATATAAGTTTATTCTCATAAATGAAAGGAAAAAACTTAAATCATAAGCAGAAGAATCAAACTAAAACAGCTGCCTGAAGAACTTTTCTACCAAAAACTGCTTCCGAAGAAGCAAATACATCAAAACGGTAGAATTTAGTAAATGTATGCAAAGAAGACCAAGTTGCTGCTTTGCAAATCTGATCAACTGAAGCTTCATTCTTAAATGCCCATGAAGTAGAGACTGATCTAGTAGAATCAGCTGTAATTCTCTGAGGCGGGGCTTGACCCGACTCCAAATAAGCTTGATGAATCAAAAACTTTAACCACAAAGCCAAGGAAATAGCAGAAGCCTTCTGACCTTTCCTAGAAACAGAAAATATAACAAATAGACTAGAAGTATTCCTGAAATCTTTAGTAGCTTCAACATAATATTTCAAAGCTCTTACAACATCCAAAGAATGTAAGGATCTCTCCAAAGAATTCTTGGGATTAGGACACAAGGAAGGGACAACAATTTCTCTATTAATGTTGTTAGAATTCACAACCTTAGGTAAGAATTTAAATGAAGTCCGCAAAACCGCCTTATAATGATGAAAAATCAGAAAAGAAGATTCACAAGAGAGAGCGGATAATTCAGAAACTCTTCGAGCAGAAGAGATGGCCAAAAGAAACAACACTTTCCAAGAAAGTAGTTTAATGTCCAAAGAATGCATAGGCTCAAACGGAGGAGCCTGTAAAACCTTCAAAACTAAATTAAGACTCCAAGGAGGAGAGATTGATTTAATGACAGGCTTGATACGAACCAAAGCATGCACAAATCAATGAATATCAGGAAGTTTAGCAATCTTTCTGTGAAATTAAACAGAAAGAGCAGAGATTTGTCCTTTCAAGGAAATTGCAGACAAACCTTTATCCAAACCATCCTGAAGAAACTGTACAATGCTAGGAATTCTAAAAGAATGCCAAGAGAATTTGAGAAGAACACCATGAAATGTAACTCTTCCAAACTAGATAATAAATCTTTCTAGAAACAGATTTACAAGCCTGCAACATATTATTAATCACTGTATCAGAGAAACCTCTATGACTAAGCACTAAGCGTTCAATCTCCATACCTTCAAATTTAATGATTTGAGATCCTGATGGAAAAACGGACCTTGAGATAGAAGGTCTGGCCTTAGTGGAAGTGGCCAAAGTTGGCAACTGGACAGCTGAACAAGATTCACATACCAAAACCAGTGAGGCCATGCTGGAGCTACCAGCAGCACAAACAATTGCTCCATGATGATCTTGGATATCACTCTTGGAATAACAACTAGAGGCGGGAAAATATAAGCAGGTTGATAACACCAAGGAAGTGTCAATGCATCCACTGCTTCCGCCTGAGGATCCCTGGACCTGGACAGGTACCTGGGAAGTTTTTTGTTTAGATGAGATGCCATCAGATCTTTTTCTGGAAGCCCCCACATCTGAACAATTTGAGAAAACACATCTGGGTGGAGAGACCATTCTCCCGGATGTAAAGTCTGACGACTGAGGTAATCTGCTTATCTGCTTCTCAATTGTCTATACCTGGGATATGAACCGCAGAAATTAGACAGGAGCTGGATTCCGCCCAAACAAGTATCCAAGATACTTCTTTCATAGCTTGCGGACTGTGAGTCCCACCCTGATGATTGACATATGCCACAGTTGTGACATTGTCTGTCTGAAAACAAATGAACGGTTCTCTCTTCAACATAGGCCAAAATTGAACAGCTTTGAGAATCGCACGGAGTTCCAAAATATTGATTGGTAATCTCGCCTCTTGAGAGTTCCAAACTCCTTGTGCTGTCAGAGATCCCCAAACAGCTCCCCACAACCTACATTAAACTCATTAACCCCTAAACCGCTGCTCCCAGACCCCGCCGCAACTAAATTAAATGTTTAACCCCTAAACCGCCGCTCCCGGACCCCGCCGCCACCTATATTAAACTTATTAACCCCTAAACCTAAGTCTAACACTAACACTAACACCCCCCTAACTTTAATATTATTTTAATAAATCTAAATAAAACTTTCTATTATTAACTAAATTATTCCTATTTAAAACTACTTACCTGTAAAATAAACCCTAAGATAGCTACAATATAACTAATAGTTATATTGTAGCTAGCTTAGGGTTTATATTTATTTTACAGGCAACTTTGTATTTATTTTAACTAGGTACAATAGCTATTAAATAGTTAATAACTATTTAATAGCTACCTAGCTAAAATACTTACAAAATTACCTGTAAAATAAATCCTAACCTAAGTTACAATTAAACCTAACACTACACTATCATTAAATAAATTAAATAAATTACCTACAATTACCTAAAATTAAATTAAATTAAATAAACTAAACTAAACTATAGTACAAATACCCCCCACAAATTTACAGAAAATAAAAAAGAATTACAAGAAGTTTAAACTAATTATACCTAATCTAAGCCCCCTAATAAAATAATAAAGCCCCCCAAAATAAAAAAAATGCCCTACCCTAGTCTAAATTACAAAGTAACCAGCTCTTTAACCAGCCCTTAAAAGTGCTTTTTGCCTTGGCTGATTCAATCAGCCAATCAGATTTTTCCTACCTTAATTCCGATTGGCTGATAGAATCCTATCAGCCAATTGGAATTCGAGGGACGCCATCTTGGATGACGTCCCTTAAAGGAACCTTCATTCGTCGTTCAGTCATCGGTTGAAGAGGATGGCTCCGCGTCGGCTCCTTTGAAGATGGCTCCGCTCCGGATGGATGAAGATTGAAGACGCCGCCTGGATGAAGACTTCTACCGGATGAAGGACCTCCTCTGCGCACCTTGGATGAAGATTTAGGGTGATCTTCAGGGGGTTAGTGTTAGGTTTTTTAAGGGGGTTTTGGGTGGGTTAGAGTAGGGGTATGTGGGTGGTGGGTTTTAATGTTGGGGGGGTTGTATTTTTTTTTACAGGTAAAAGAGCTGATTACTTTGGGGCAATGCCCCGCAAAAAGCCCTTTTAAGGGCTGGTAAAAGAGCTGGTTACTTTGTAATTTAGACTAGGGTAGGGCATATTTTTATTTTGGGGGGCTTTATTATTTTATTAGGGGCCTTAGATTAGGTGTAATTAGTTTAAACTTCTTGTAATTCTTTTTTATTTTCTGTAATTTAGTGTTTGGTTTTTTTGTACTATAGTTTAGTTTATTTAATTTAATTTAATTTTAGGTCATTGTAGGTAATTTATTTAATTTATTTAATGATAGTGTAGTGTTAGGTTAATTTGTAACTTAGGTTAGGATTTATTTTACAGGTAATTTTGTAAGTATTTTAGCTAGGTAGCTATTAAATAGTTATTAACTATTTAATAGCTATTGTACTTAGTTAAAATAAATACAAAGTTGCCTGTAAAATAAAAATAAATCCTAAAATAGCTACAATATAATTATTAGTTATATTGTAGCTATCTTAGGGTTTATTTTACAGGTAAGTATTTAGTTTTAAATAGGTTTAATTTAGTTAATACGAGTAATATTATTTAGATTTATTTAAATAATATTTAAGTTAAGGGGGTTAGGGTTAGACTTAGGTTTAGGGGTTAATAATTTTAATATAGGTGGCAGCGGTATAGAGGGGGGCAGGATAGGGGTTAATAACTTTAATATAGGTGGCGGCGGGGTCCGGGAGCGGCGGTTTAGGGGTTAAACAATTGTGGGGTCCAGGATCGGCAGGATAGGGGTTAATAAGTTTATGTAAGTGGCGGCGGTATAGGGACGGCAGATTAGGGGTTAATATGTATAATGTAGGTGGCGGCGGGGTTCGGGAGCGGCGGTTTAGGGTTTAACATGTTAATTATAGTTGCGGCAGGGTCCGGGAGTGGCGGTTTAGGGGTTAATAAGCTTATTTAGTTGCGGCGGTGTAGGGGGGCAGATTAGGGGTGTTTAAACTCGGGGTACATGTTAGGGTGTTAGGTGCAGACATCTCCCATAGGAATCAATGGGATATCGGGCAGCAGCGAACATAAGCTTTCGCTATGGTCAGACTCCCATTGATTCCTATGGGATTGAAATCCAGGTACGCTGGGCTGGAATAGTGGCGAGTGTACCTGCTAGTAGTTTGATAACTACCAAAAGTAGTCAGATTGTGCCGAACTTGCATTCAGAACATCTGTAGTGACGTAACCATCGATCTGTGTCGGACTGAGTCCGGCGGATCGTAGGTTACGTCACTATATTCTACTTTTGCCGGGCAGTAGGGCTTGATAACTATGGCGAATCAGCCTTGCCACAAATATGCTGTGGAATTCCAGCGTATTTGCGGTTGATGGCTTGATAACTAGAGGCCAAAGTCATGGACACTGAATCTTTCTGGAAACCTAAAAAGGTTACACTTGTCTGAGGAATCAAAGAACTTTTTGGTAAATTGATCCTCCAACCATGTCTTCGAAGAAACAACACTAGTTGATTTGTGTGAGATTCTGCAGAACGTAAAGACTGAGCGAGTACCAAGATATCGTCCAAATAAGGAAATACCGCAATACCTCGCTCTCTGATTACAGAGAGTAGGGCACCTAGAACCTTTGAAAAGATTCTTGGAGCTGTCGCTAGGCCAAAAGGAAGAGCAACAAATTGGTAATGCTTGTCTAGAAAAGAGAATCTCAGGAACTGATAGTGATCTGGATGAATCGGAATATGAAGATATGCATCCTGAAAGTCTATTGTGGACATATAATGCCCTTGCTGAACAAAAGGCAGAATAGTCCTTATAGTCACCATTTTGAAAGTTGGTACTCTTACATATCAATTCAAAATCTTTAGATCCAAAACTGGTCTGAATGAATTTTCTTTCTTTGGGACAATGAATAGATTTGAATAAAACCCCAGACCCTGTTCCTGAAACGGAACTGGCATGATTACCCCTGATAACTCCAGGTCTGAAACACACTTCAGAAAAGCCTGAGCCTTTACTGGATTTACCAGAATGCGTGAGAGAAAAAATCTTCTAACAGGCGGTCTTACTCTGAAACCTATTCTGTACCCCTGAGAGACAATACTCTGAATCCAATGATTTTGGACCGAATTGATCCAAACATCTTTGAAAAATTTTAATCTGCCCCAACCAGCTGAGCTGGAATGAGGGCTGCACCTTCATGCAGACTTGGGGGCTGGTTTTGATCTCAGTGACAGTCAATTGAAAAAAGACTACAGCCCAGTTAAGAAATACATTTCTAAAAAATGCATTTCCCAGATATGAAACTGACAGTCTGCAAAAGGAAATATACTGAATCCTGAACCATAGCTGAGAGTGTCTTAAGTAATGAAAACATACTTAACTGAAGACACCCATTCACATATAGCAGATAGCCAAACCAGTACTGAAATGGTTATCAGTAGAGGTAATGAAATATGAGAGTATATCGTCGATCTGAAAAGGGAGGTAGGAGATGAATCTCTACGACCGATAACAGAGAACCTAGGAAATAGATCCCCATGAGGAAAACCATTGCATTCAATAGGTGATACTCCCTTCACATCCCTCTGACATTCACTGTACCCTGAGAGGAAACAGGCTTCAAAAATGCTAAGAAGCGCATATCAACATAGAAATCTTAGCACAAACTTATTTCACCACCTCCATAGGAGGCAAAGTTTGTAAAACTGAATTGTGGGTGTGGTGAGGGGTGTATTTATAGGTATTTTGAGGTTTGGGAAACTTTGCCCCTTCTGGTAGGAATGTATATCCCTTACGTCACTAGCTCATGGACTCTTGACAATTACATGAAAGAAATATCTTGTGCATTGTTAAATGAGGGCAGTGAATGCTGTCTTTGCAAACCCAAGATATGGATAGGCAGGTTCACTGACTGGGAACTTTGTCTGCTGGCTGCTTGTTAAATGAGGCCCAATGTATTCATTAAAAATAGTAAGATTTATTGTATATGATATGGTAATATCAAATTGACAATAGATTTATGTATGTTAATATATTCATCACACTAAATTTGTATGTACGGTGTATAAATAATCTTTAAACTAATTACATGTTAACATTATGTCTAATGTTTTACACAATTTAAAATGAAATGCACAATGCATGTGTGTTACTCAATCAAGTAATATCATGAATACAAGTAATATGAATGATTAATTATCTCATATTTCAAAAATGGTTTAAGAATTTAGCATTATCATTATGCAATTCTCAAGATTTACTTATTTTAAAGATGTTAACATAAATATATATATGTAATACCATGGCATAACACAGGTATAAGTACATAAAGTTTTTGTCAGATTTAAAAAAGCTCAATGAAATGATTAAAGTAGCTGACTTGAATATTTGAATATATTTGTAATAACAGTTGCAAATTTCTGTCCAAGAAGACACCCAGTTGTTAAGTAACAATATTAGGCACACTAGCCAACAGGCTAAGTTGGACCTAGGATGTGATCCACAATAATAAAAGGAGGTTTCTCACTAGTGGAAGTCTTCAGCAGGTAGTTAAATTGATAAGGAACAGGCTGGATACCAAGGTTAGCAGAAGATCTCTGAAAGCTATAGAAAGGGTCACAACTGGAGAATGGTCAGACTGAAAAGGATCAGCAATGATCTTGCAGAGAAGCACAAGGGATGTCCAAAAGAATAGTTGTAATCTAAGCAGAAGGTCAGCAACAAACTGGTGTGTGAATCACAAAGGGCAATCCAAGAAGGGTAGTCACCAAGTCAAGCAGGTGCTTGGCAGCAAACTGACGGCAGGTATATAGGGCCAATCCAAGAAGAGTAGTCAAATTCAAGCAAAAGTTCAGTAGCAAAAAATATCAAGCAAATAAGTATGCACCTAGTAGAAAACTACAACAAACAGGGGTCAGGCCATGTGGAACACCAAAATAAACAGATGCCAAGGTTGAAAAAATGATGGAGTGTGTATGTAAACATTGTCTGCAAAAAAAAAATATGATACAATGACAAAAATAAACAGAAACTGTTACTAGGCAATGATACAGAGTTGACAATATTTTAAAAAACATTTTTTTTTTATTTTAGACCACTGAAGGCTCAAGCGGAAACATAGGCATTGGGGCTGATACAGAGCTTCTTAAATCAGCCCCCATATCTCAAAGTAGCTTTAATGATTTATTTGTGTCCGTGCTTTACACCATAAGCATAAAAAGCACATGGAGCAACGTCTTAAACTATTAGGTTTAAGCCAGACTTATTACATTCCAGCCCTCAGGGCATATAAATAGGCTATATTTTTTAAATTCAATCTATAATGTGACAAGCTGCTCACTAATGTTGTTAAGGGAATGTGTTATAAGACACATATATATATATTATTATTTTTTTCTAAATTGAGGCCTATTATACAGTCATTTGCTATGGAATTAAATAATCCTGCTTTAGTGATGTGTATTGTATAATTACAAATGTTTAATTTATTTTCTGTTCTGTCCTGTCTCATTTTTATGTAAAACTGACTTTGAATGTTTTTATATGGATAGTTTTTGTAATTGTGGGTTAAAAATATCTACTTTATTGTACCTTTGCTTTGGCCCGCATTTAGATTTTGTGGTTAACAGTTTAATTTTTATTTTGTTAGCTGATTAGATAGTTGGGAGGAAGACAGAGTTTAAGGGGCCTATTAATTAATGTGCGAGTGGACATGATACAATGTAGCGTATCATGTCCACCGCAAATCGATAAATGCTGACAGCATATGCTGTCAGCATTTACCATTGCACCAGCAGATTTTGTGAACTGCTGGTGCAATGCCGCCCCCTGCAAATTTGCGGCCAATCAGCCGCTAGCAGGGGTGTCAATCAACCCAATCGTATTCGATCAGGTTGATTTTTGTCCGCAGCCTCAGAGCAGACAGACAAGTTATGGAGTAGCGATTAAATTTAAAAAACAGGCAATATTTACAGGGCTCAAAATGTCAAGCCCTAAGCTACTAGCCAGTCCAAAATGTTAATCGACATTTTTGATCCCACCCCCTCTTTGCATATGTTTAGCCAATGTGAAAAAAACCTTTTTTTGTGAAGTAATTTTTTAATATTGCTTTATACCATACATTAAATAATGCTACATACAGTAATAAATTAACAACAATAAGTGCATACAGTTAGCAACATCAACTAGATGTTCTGGGGAAGACAACAGCTAAACAGAAAAATGTTGTTGAACTGAGAGAGTGCATAGATTGTTGACATTAATGTAGGGTCATAGTAGGAAAAAAATTGTTTTATAGTGATATCATCTCTCGCCTATCTTTCTCAACTGCCTCTTCTCTTCAATCTCTTTTCACCCCCCCCCCCTTCTTTCTTTCTCAGGGCATATCTTTTCTTTTCACTCTCTTCTATCTCTTTACTCTTTTTTTTTTTTTCTCTACTCTATCTTAACGCTATCTTTTCTCCACTCTCACTTTTCCTCTCCAATCTCTCTCTGCTTCTGTTTACCCTCTCAGAAGTAACAGTCTATGGGGGATATTTATCAAAGGTCTGGCGGACCTGATCCGACAGTGCGGATCAGGTCTGCCAGACCTCGCTGAATGCTGAGAGCAATACGCTCTCCGTATTCAGCATTGCACCAGCAGCTCTTGTGAGCTGCTGGTGCAACACCGCCCCCTGCAGATTCACGGCCAATCGGCCGCCAGCAGGGAGGTGTCAATCAACCCGATAGTACTCGATCTGTTTGATTTTGGCGATGTCTGTCCGCCTGCTCAGAGCAGGCGAACAGGTTACTGAGCAGTGGTCTTTAGACAGCTGCTTCATATCTGGTGTTTATGGTGAGCCTGCAGGCTTGCCAGAAACACGGGGCTTCAAGCTCTGTATGGAGCTTGATAGCTATGCCCCTAAGTAAGCTCTAATAGGGTCCCTTTAGTCCAAGAGGAATATCATATCTTTGACCTTTTCATAGATATATAGGGGCCCATTTATCAAGCTCTGAACGGAGCTTGTGGGCCCGTGTTTCTGGCGAGTCTTCAGACTTGCCAGAAACACCAGTTATGAAGCAGCGGTCTAAAGACCGTTTGTCCATAACCCTGTCCGCCTGCTCTGATGAGACGGACAGGAATCGCCGGAAATCAACCCGATCGAGTACGATCAGGTTGACACCTCCCTGCTGGCGGCCAATTGGCCACGAGTCAGCAGGGGGCGGCGTTGCACCAACAGCTCTTGTGAGCTGCTGGTGCAATGTTAAATGCGGAGAGCGTATTGCTCTCCGCATTCAGCGAGGTCTTGCGGACCTGATCCGCACTGTCGGATCAGGTCCGCAAGACCTTTAATAAATAGGCCCTGTTACGGTACCAACAGTGTACCAAGGGTTAATACCAGATGAACAATGTCCTGCATAGGGAATCAGCAATTCACAACCCAGCCAGTTTCAGGTTTAAAACAGAATGTCTACTTTATTTGAAGGCAGCACACAGATTTATACACCCTGGCTTCAGGTTACAAAGGGCATTGGTTTAACAGTAAAGCAAACATATGAACAATGCATCAAACCTCTAACAATTGTCTATTCACAGGTAAAACAGATTAACATATTAAGTTAATTAACTAGGGAAGAACGTTTACTCAGACAATCTGATGTTGGGCAGTCTAGTTAACATAATCACACAAGGACACAATCAGTTTACCCAGACAGACTCCTGAGACACAATCAGATCTGAAACATACATAGAATACATCTTATTACTGAATATAGGAACAGTTCTTATTAGCTATAAAGTCTTTTATGCCCACTTGGCTTATAGAGTCACAATTGCTCCCACAAGGGGCACTCACACCCTGTACCCATCCTGTATTTATGGATACAGGGTGACATAGACATAAGACAGGGTTATGAAAGTGTCCAGCATATAAAATTCCATATTTCCATGCAGTCTCTGGGTATCCTTAAGCCCATGTACCTCCAGCCCAAAGAATGTTCCATAACAGGCCCTCCAATGTACAGTGGCGAGATTGGTTTTGTCACATCTCTCCCCTTTTCCAAACAGACTAACAGGGTATCTGACCTCCTGCCGGTCAGTGCCCTGGTTAGTCCAGCAACCCACCCATAAAACACAATTAGTAGTACAGCCCACCCACAATAAATGGTTACTACACCTGAGTACGGGGAAAACTTGTCCATGTCCAGGTACCTCACCACAGCTGTGTGGGGGACTGGTACGCTGAATTGGTGGGTTGCAAGGTGGGCAGAGACCAGCTGTACTCTGCCCGGGTGCCAGCACTACCATGGAAGTAGCCTGGTGGGAGCCTGGTTGCTGGAGGGGGAGACCGACTGTCTCCCCTTTGGATACATAGCTGTGCTGCTGGAGGGGGAGACCATTCGTCTCCCCTTTGGCTAAACAGCCGTGTTGCTGGGGGACAGGACCAACTGTCCCTACCCCTTGTAACGCAGCCTGCCGCTGGGGAATGGAGTCTGGGCTCCAAAGTCAGGCTCTGCAAAGGACTCCCATAACAAGCCAGGACCATCAAACTCCTCTCCCTCTGGTTTGTCATGCTCGGCTGTCCAGGGTATGTACTGTGCCATATACCACCAGAGCGCCTGGTAGGCATGTCAGTTTGCTGGGACAATCCATCTGGATTCCCGTTATGAGAGAGAATTCCTGTCCATACAAACAAGGGTTCAAATTCCTCAGTGCCCAGACCAGGGCCAAACAGTCCTTCAAAATCCCATCAGCTTCTTTACGAGTTTTCTGTACCTGCTCTTTATAGGTATCCACAATCCCTTCATACTGACATAGGGTGCCCTTGAGTTGCTGCACCTCACTATGAGCCAGCGTCAGCTTCTCCTCAAGTGTCGCTAAGTTTGTCTTTAAGGTTTCATGTCCCACTCTCAAGCTGGTGTTTTCTGCAGTCTGTCGGTGCAGCTTGTCTAGCAGAGATTCACGTTCTAAACGTGCTTTTTCCTCTGCGCTCCTCTTCTCCTTCATCAGCGCATTGTAACGGGACCTCCACATATCAATAGCGGATAGAGATTTACTGAGCTCATCGTCCTGGGGCTTAGCAGCAGGTGGGTCAGTCTCTGCTGCCTGGATCTGGGCACGGGTAGTCACAGAGTTAACATCAGCGGGACCCATAGGAGCGTAGGCAGAAACAAGGGGGGCCAAGTCATTTCCAAGAAGAACATCAGCAGGTAAGTCCTTCTTGACCCCCACATTCACAGGTCTAGCGCCCACTCCCCAATCCAAATGTACCCTGGCAACAGGTAGGCTGAACACATCGCCCCCTGCTAACCTCACAGCCACAGTGTCTCCCGTGTACTGTTTCTCAGACACCAAGTTCTTTTGAAGCAAGGTCATGGTAGCACCAGTATCCCGTAGACCACTGACCTTCTTCCCATTCACTTTAACCAGTTGCCGGTTATTCCGATGGGCAGCTTGCACAAGGTCTGCCTCATGTAGGATGCTCCAGCATTCTTGCGCCTCTACGTAGCGGGCCGTAGGCTGAGGATTACGTGGGATTCCGCCGGCGGGTCTTCTCCAGGACTGCGCTTGGTTCGCTGCATTTAGGGGACACTCTGGTCTTTTGTGCCCTAGTTGCTTACATCTAAAGCACTGAATAGGTTGTGAGTAGCACCGCAAATTGAACAGGGCTCTCTGAGGGTAGTTCGTGGCCGGAGGCCGTGTGGTATAGCGGTGCGCCGGGGTTTGGTAACTGGCAGCTGCTGGGGTGACTGGGGGTCTGTACTCCACTCTAGCAGGGGGCTTAGTGGTAGCAGTGTCCAGTTTGCGGGCATCCGTATACTCATCTGCCAAGCGAGCCGCTTCCTGCAGGGTGGAGGGTTTACGGTCCCGAACCCACTCTCGAACTCCTGCGGGTAACTTGTCGAAGCAATGTTCCAACAGGAATAGCTGCAGCACCTCTTCCCCAGATATGGCTTGGCACCCCGCTATCCAGTGAGCTGCTGTGCGGTGCACCTTATATGCCCACTCAAGGTAGGAATCTCCAGCTAATTTAACAGTGTCTCTGAACCGCCTCCGGTATGCCTCCGGTGTAACCGCATACCTGGAGAGCAGAGCCTCTTTTACAGTATTATAATCCCTGACTTCCTCATCTGGAATGGCCCGAAAAGCCTCTCTGGCCCGGCCGGATAATTTTCCAGATAATATCGTGACCCAGTCCTCTGCGGGTACCTTGTGTAGTGCACATTGCCTCTCAAAATCCGCAAGGTACCCATCAATCTCTCCTTCTGTTTCCAGGAAGTTTTTAAAAGCTGCAAAATTTACTTTTCTCTTTTCCATCTTAGTCAGTATTGTAATAATCCCCCTCTTCCTGAGGTTACTGGCTTGTGTAGTTGCTCTTCTGGGCGATAAGGTTCATTCCGTCGCTGCCACCAATGTTACGGTACCAACAGTGTACCAAGGGTTAATACCAGATGAACAATGTCCTGCATAGGGAATCAGCAATTCACAACCCAGCCAGTTTCAGGTTTAAAACAGAATGTCTACTTTATTTGAAGGCAGCACACAGATTTATACACCCTGGCTTCAGGTTACAAAGGGCATTGGTTTAACAGTAAAGCAAACATATGAACAATGCATCAAACCTCTAACAATTGTCTATTCACAGGTAAAACAGATTAACATATTAAGTTAATTAACTAGGGAAGAACGTTTACTCAGACAATCTGATGTTGGGCAGTCTAGTTAACATAATCACACAAGGACACAATCAGTTTACCCAGACAGACTCCTGAGACACAATCAGATCTGAAACATACATAGAATACATCTTATTACTGAATATAGGAACAGTTCTTATTAGCTATAAAGTCTTTTATGCCCACTTGGCTTATAGAGTCACAATTGCTCCCACAAGGGGCACTCACACCCTGTACCCATCCTGTATTTATGGATACAGGGTGACATAGACATAAGACAGGGTTATGAAAGTGTCCAGCATATAAAATTCCATATTTCCATGCAGTCTCTGGGTATCCTTAAGCCCATGTACCTCCAGCCCAAAGAATGTTCCATAACAGGCCCTCCAATGTACAGTGGCGAGATTGGTTTTGTCACAGGCCCCATAATATCTATTAAGATAATATTTGTAGCAGGTAGGCCAACTTTCACTCGCCACTGGTAAATTTTCACTCGCCAATTGATAGTGGAAATTCTGAGCCCTGATATATATATACAGTATGACTGTAAATACATATATACACATATATATATATATATATATATATATATCTATATATATATATATATATATATATATGTGTGTGTACATATATATTAATGTATATATATATATATGTGTATATATGTATTTACAGTCATATATACACATATAAAACCATTATTATATATATTTTCACATATATAGACATATATTTAAGTGCATTATATCCCTTAGTCATTAAGTAAATGAAAACACGATTAAACATATTTATGCAATATTCATATTTAATAAAGAAACCAACTATATTTTAACTCTTAAAAATTACATTGTACTAAAAATGTATATTAATGAAAGAGCCGCGGTTAAGCATGTGAAAATATTTTTTGCATGAAAAAAGTCTAATTAAAGCTGTTTAACTAACAGGAAGTGTAACTCATACTATGTTGTGTCCTGCTCACTGTCTTAGAGGGACAACTCCCCACAAACTCCCCACAAAAAGGGGGACAACTCCCCACAAAAAAGTAATGAGATACTCTCTTTTAAATGGAAGGATTTTTTAATATCTAATGTAATCTCTGAAGATCTAACAATCTTTATCAGCTATAGTCACATATTGCTAAAATGTTAGTTTCTACTCAGATACTAACAGTCTCAATATTTTATAATAGGTTCTTAGCCTCGATGACAAGATGGTGTTCAAAACCATTGGCATGCTCTACTGGATTTTGTGTCCAGTAATTGTATTACTCCTTTGTATTATTATACATCAGTCTAATGAAATTTGATTTATAAGCCCAAAACAAAAGTCAATTGTGTCAAATCTATTGAGAACTAATTAAAAAAAAAAAGTGGTGGCCAGAATAATTTATGTCTTTAGCAAGGCCTTGAGAAAATAAGTTCACAGAAATGAACCATAATAATTTATCTTTAGGTGGTCTTTTTGTTGAAATCTATTACAACCAGCCCACAGGCTTTGCAATCCTATAAAAAAACACAATGGTGACACTTATAAACACACTTAGAACAATGTACTGTTAAGAAAAATGTCCTCTAGTCACTTGAAATATTAATTAGCTGAAAAAATGACAGAAGAATATAGCAGCATTTTTTCCCCATAGGGATATTTAGTAAGGCGTGCATCATGAAGCTACACACATTACTGCAGAGAATAGAATGATATATGTAATATGTAGAACAAGCACCATTTAGTAACAATAATAAAAAAAAAAAATGCCTCATTAATAACACCAAAGGCCAGATTATGAGTGGAGCGATATCATTAGCGCGAGGTATGTAAACGCGATCGCTGTGTTCTTTATGCTGGAATCCATATAACAAGGGATAATATGGGCGGCGTTGAGCAGCAATGTCCGCTCGTATTATAAGTTGAAAGTAAATGCTATTGTTTAGTTTGGCCGGAGGAAACAGTTGCACTAAACTATTTTATTTACCCCTTCAACCAACACCCCTCCACATTGCAAAGTAACCGACTACACTTTTAACCCCTAAACTGCCGCATCTGCACATTGCAAACTAACCCACTACACTATTAACCCCTAAACCGCCACACACCCACATTGCAAAGTAACCCACTACACTTTTAACCCCTAAACAACCACAACCCTCACCAAAAAGTAAAACACAACACTATTAACCCCTAAACTGCCACAACCCCCACCGCAATGTAACCCAATAGAATATTAACCCTTAGACCACCACAAACCCCAATGTGAGGTAAGGTGGATTGGGGGTTAAAAGTGTAGTGGGTTACTTTGTGATGTGGGGGTTCGCGGTTTAGGAGTTAATAGTGTAGTGGGGCTTTGTGGTTGGCTATGCAGCGGGCTAGGGGTTATTAGCGTAGGGGGCTTATAGCTATTTGGTTTAGAGTGTGGTTGTTTTTTCCCCCCCGTTTCTCTCTCTATTGAAGTCTATGGGAGAGTATGTTAACGCAATCACGATGTTGTAACTTCTGCTCTTTGCACACGTCGGGTTAGTGCCAGAGTGAAAAAGATTTACCTTCAACTTGTAATACACACACTACCTGATGCGCAAAGAGTGGAAGTAGTAATCCGGCCTATAGTATTTACACCAATATTGTCTTTTTTACAGGCAATTAATGTGGTTACATAATGAAGAGCATAAACTATATTTATTCATTTATTTTTCTTCCCAAATATATTTTTTAGCTTATTTATGGATAGATTTCAGGTGGATCGTAAAATCACGCTTTCGCAAGCACAATATTTGTGCTCCACTCGTAATACCAGCACACGCAAATGTGCTCTGGTATTAGAAGTTGAGTACAATGCGTGCTTCCATAGGCTCCAATGGGTGCCTCGTTCTTATGCCGATAGTCACGGCAGAGAACCTAGCGCAGCAAAGGAGGTAAGTAAAGTTTAAATATAAATATGAATATATACATTTATATGTATGTGTTTATAAGTGTATATACACATATTAACACATAAATATATACTGTATGTATATAAGCATATATATATATATATATATATAGAGAGAGAGAGAGAGAGTGAGAGAGAGAGAGAGAGAGTAATAAGACAGTCCCCATAGACAGACTTTTCAGTGCCATTGTTTTCCCAACACCCCACATCCGCACATTTTAACCCCTTAAAACTGCTTGGTGCAGTTATTATTTTTAAAAATAAAGATACTACATTTTTTCTTTATTTTAATAAAAGAACTTTACACTTTATTTTGGAAAAAATTTTTTTCATTAACCAGAGATCTGATCTCTGGTTAATGAATGCTAGCACAAAGGGCTCCTGCAAACTCACAGTAGCATTAACCAGTCACTCGTAATGGCTGGAAATTTAACATGCTCCTGTAAACGAGCAAATTTGCCCATTTACGGGCGCACGTTAAATGAGTGCTCCACTTGTAATCTAGCCCTTAGCTTGTATTTTAGGCATAAAAAAAAGTACTTGATTATTTTAAATAGTATGAAGCATCCTGCCCTTTGGGTTATATCTCTGAAAAGTATTAAGCTAAGAAAAACCTGGTAGCAAAAGATAAAGTACCTTATTTCACCATAATATAAAAACACTGATTTAGATTAACATGTATTTAATTAAAAAAGAAAAGGAATTCAAGGTAATCAGAAAAATCCTTGCATAGACACTTTAAACATATTCTTTTGTTCTGATATGCAAATCAATATAGCTATAAATTAAAAATGGCAACTTTCATTTCTAAAGCTGTTTAATTATTCTCTTTAATATAGGATAATGTCAGTATCATTATATATTATTTATTTAAAACTGCATTCAACCTACTTTGAAACAGACATCTGGCTGCTGTATTAGAATGGTTAGACATCATTTTACATTCACATTTTTTGTTACAACTGTAGAAATGAAGAGTTATAGGAGTCAATTTATTAATGTGCGAGCGGACATGATACGATGTAGCGTATCATGTCCCCTGCACATCGATAAATGTCGACAGCGATGTATTATTGCCCCAGCAGTTCTTGTGAACTGCTGGTGCAATACCGCCCCCTGCAGATTTGCAGCCAATCGGCCGCTAGCAGGGGATGTCAATCAACCCAATCGCATTTGATCGGGTTGATTTCTGTACGCGGTCTCAGAGCAGATGGACAGGTTATGGAGCAGCGGTCAGAGCTTGATAAATTGACCCCAATAACTGCTTGTAACTGGTTATTAAAAAATTTAAGTTTTGTTTTGATATCTTTTTTTTTTCAACACAAGTTATGAGTAATTGTCATTACATATTGTACAATAAAATAAATGGTTACTAAGTAGGCTTCCAAAAACAATATCTGATAGATGCATAGTATGGATAAGTGACAAATTACACTCTCAATAAAAACCAATGGGTGCTGCTCAAACAAAATATCCACCAAGTGATTTAAGCGGTCACTCATGGACCGCAGCATTGCTATGAACGTAAAATAAAGTAGATAAACAGTGATGTTGAAGGGCCACTCATGGACCCTAAATGAAGAACCTCTTTTTTTTTCTTATTATATTAACTGTATATTATTTTTTCTTATTATGAGCAAACAAATATCCACTTCCTTGAATTAAAAAGCATATAGAAGGTAATGTATAGTATGCAGTGTAGTCAGCGCTATGGTGTTTTGTAGGAACAAATACTTAGGAAGTAGTAAAAAGCGAAAATTAGGGTATGGTATAGACAAGACAAACCGCCTAATTTGTCTTCCTAAACTAAGGGGCTCATTATTATTATTGTGGGGGGGAGGTGGCATGTGAAATATAGTTATCACGAGACACACCCAGAAAGCTCTGTAAAGTGACCTCAGCAAGCTTGGGGGTTTATTGTGCAAGATAATGATGAGAGACTAGGGTGAAGTACATAGAGTTATCTGAAGTAGCTTGTTAGAACAATCCTAAGCGATGAGTTGTTTGTGATATTTAAGCTAGGCGTGGGCACAAGCTATGTCCAGTATTAAGAAACGTAAGACCATAAGGCTCTGCAAATAATAGGGGTTATGCGCCTCAATTATATTGGTATGGGTAGAAGGGCTGTACTGTAAGGTGCCAGTGCAGGTCCAGCCTGCATCCGGTCAGCAGTAGTACCTAATTTGTTAGTCGTGTGAGGGCACACAAGTACTCTCTGGGCACTAATAGAAGGTAAAAACAAGGGCTTATATCAGATACTACCTCAGGGTACAGATCTAGAGCTCTTTTGTACAGTGATATTAAACTTAACCATCTCTCATATATACAAAAGGGATTTGGAGAATTAATGCAAACAGATATAGGTGAGAAAGTAATAGATAAGTTTACCACAAGACATGAACTCTATAGGCCCTCAGTAGGCTAGTAACTTCAACAGAAAGAATTCTCCAAAGATTTTCTATGGTTCTCAAAAAAAAAAAAAAGCTTTGCCCAGGGGAAGGAGGGAACAGTACTATACTCTAAGAGCTAGAGCGAAATGTTCCAAGGCGTTTGAATAAGTGTCGATTAATATAGAGGGAAGCTCAGATCATAGGGTATCCATGAGGTCTCACTAAGGGGAGTGTATCTATATGGGGCTGCCTTGTGTCCTGCTATAATTATAGGGAAACCTCTAGGTAATTCTAGCTGTAGCTATACAAGTGGGGTATATATAAGGACAGTAATTGGGGATGATCACTTGGTAATGCCGCAGAATATACATACAACCCAGCTAGACATGAACTGGTATATATATCTAATCTCAAACTTTTAGTCTATTCACTGGAGTGTTGTTGTGTAGGTGTTAAGGCTAATGTGTGATTGCCACATGAGCATGGGCCCTATGCCCTGCGGCAAACAACGTAAGTTGGTATAATTAGTCTAGCTTCTGACATAGCTAATATTTTAGCAGTTCATTGATCAATTGGACTCATAGCAGTATCTGCAACTATATTATTATTATTTCTTAGTATATATACTGATTTATGAACCAATGAAATATTATTAGCCCATGTTCAGCGAATGACAGCAAATAGAATATCTACAATTAGACACAGAATCTATCTATCTATCTATCAAGCTTACAAATATACTTCTGCTGGGCAGTTCGGTCAGGAATCAGGATCCCCATAAAATATAGAATCCCCCAACAGACATCTATTCAACTCTGCAAGTATATTCTAACTAAGCAGCTCAGTTTAGAGTCTTAATAAAATATAGCAGTAATATTAGTGTGTGCATTCCCAATAGTAAAACCTGTGTAATTACACTATTGTAGTTGATTGAAATACTAACCCATAAACATAGAGAGGGAACAAACCATCTACTTCAGGGTATATAACATATATAATAAAATGGCATTGTTTTGATATCTTTATTTTGTTTTTGTAGCTTAGTTTTTATAAAGCTTCTCTTAAAAAGGAAATTCAAGTAATTCAAGTAATTTTATTTTTTATTTTATTAGAAATTATTCACTGCCGATCTGTATACAAAATACATGTTTTAAAAGCATTTAAGCAAATATTTTGTAAAAATAAAATCCATTATTTTGCAGTCCTTGGACACACCTCTTGTATATGGTTGTTTACTTCTCTACTGTTGCCAGTGAGGGACAGCTATAGACAAGCTACTTTTTTTCATTCCACCCACAGTTTTCCTGGTCTCAGAAATGATTACAATGCAAATTTAAATGATAACGGGGAGGGTAGAGATAAGGAGCCAGGAATTATTATAATACACTGAAGCAATGGCACTACTCGGGCATTAAATCCCAATTTGTAAGGAAGGGGGATGGTGCTCTTGCATAAATATTTATTCAGAACACAATAGGAAATGATGCCTAAAAGAGAAGGACCAAAACCAAGAAAAGTATGCACAAATATCACTCTAGGCCCTGACCAATGGGCAGTGAAATTGCAAACTAATAAAATATAACTTTTAATGGTCTAAATTAAAAATGAGTCACATGTACAACATTAAAAACGACACTGAATACTAGTCCTGTATGATAATAAATAAGTAGTAGGGATATTATCATAGAGAATGAGGCCTATGGGTATTAATACTGGATAACTCCCCTATATGCAAAATAAACTTGCTTGGAATCGGTTACTAAGTATCATCGGGTTGTGTATAACAACCATAGGAGTGTGTGTGATATCACTGTGTACTGTTGATGTTTACTTCTGTGTTAGAAAATAACCAGGTATGCACTAGTATCCAAGACGTATGATATATACTTTATGAGGCTGACAGTATCTCTGTTTCATAAATTGCGCACAGAGAAATGTCTATCCCTTGATTGTTAACCGTCTGGATGTTGAAGTGTATCAACAGGGGAAATCAGATTATTTGTAACAGTGCGTTCCAGCTTTGGCAACAAAGTAACAGTCTGGTAATAACTACTGGTCGCATGTATCGGGCTTCAGGTGACAGTAATAAACTGCTCCAAAATATACCGCTACAAAGTATATATTCATAACCCCCCTGAGTTTATTTAATATATATGACAGATAATAATCGTGGTAAGATAAATTGCTTATCGTAGTAATTCTGTACCATATAATGAATAAATTATGCTTGGGGTCTTAACGTGAATTATAGATAATAAATAAGTTGCGGAATAGCTTGATTCACATGCAGTATATTAGTATATTAGGTTAAATTGTTGCAATTCAATAGCTAGCAGAATAAGATAAACTCCACAGTACAGTCCTATGCTAAAAAAGTCTTGGCACAAGCCAGACTGTGAAATAAAGTTAGCTATAGCTAAAGCGACTGTGATTCAGGGCAACAAAAGATCAGTAAACTAGTGTCAGGCAAATTAAAATAACAACAAGAGCGTCTCCACGCTCACAGCTCTCCCCTGACGCGTTTCGCCCTCCGGGTTTTATCAAAGGCGGCGAGCCACTGGATCTTCGGGGATTTATACCCTCATCTAACGGAAGTCCAGCCCATTCTTAATTTTGATAGGTGAGGATGTAACCATGGTCACCAATGATTGACAATGTGTCGAAAAATGGAAAAAAGATAGCATAGGCGATAAAAGTATATATATCACTGAATGTGTTTCAAATTCAAAATCAAAGGTGTTTATTTCAGCTAGTATCGTCTCGTTTAGCATCTTATATTCTCAGCGGTATTCAGCATATCTCATGGTTTAAACGTGTTAACCAAGTCCGTTAGTGATCTCCGTCTAGGGCTATTTTAACCCTTTATAATCCAAAGTACTGATTCTTTTTGGATGTTATCAGTGGTATAGAGGTCAGATCCCTATTATATTGTATATCCATCTAGGGCTATTTTAACCCGTTATAACCCAAAGTACTGATTCTTTTTGGATATTATCAGTGGCATAGAGGTCAGATCCGTATATAATGTATCCCTTGATGATTCTAGAATTACTTACTCTCATATTCTAATAATATATTACAAGATATACAATTGATCTTCAGTGAATATAGTACTAGAATTAATAGTGTGACAACTTGTGTTAAAGGAATCTAGGTGAATGTGTTTATGTTATTACTGTGACATGTTAATCAACATAGTCAATTTATATCTGGACACATATCCAGAGTTTTCAGTGGTCAATAATTGAAAAGAAAATATTATTATGGAATGTGAATAATATCTCTAATAAATAAAATAATATTAAATTGTGTGATTGTGGTGCAGATATGTCACTCTAATTTTGACATCTAAACAAAATATTATAATAAAATAAAACAATATGAAGAAAAATTCCTTAAAGTGATTCTTACTGTGATTCTTAGGGGGGTAGTTATCAACGTGTCTACTTTAACTGCCTTCGCCGGTCCAATACGCCCGCCTAAGCTTGCCTACCATCCCCACCGCGGACCTTCAAAATTTCACCTAAGTTATCAAAAAAGCTGTCAAAAAGCCACGCACCAAGTACGGGGCGATGAGCAGCGAACTGTAAGTGTTATCACTCATCCGATCTCGCTGCTCTTTGGCTTTTTGACAGCTTTATTGCTAGCCTGTCATTAAGCACCCACACTAACTACACTGTTCTACCCCCTATACCGGCGCCCCCGGAGCCCCCCGCAACTCAATAAAGTTATTAACCCCTAAACTGCCACTCCTAGACCCCGCCGCAACTCTTATAAATGTATTAACCCCTAAACCGCCGCTCCCGGACACCGCCGCCACCTACATAATGCCTATTAACCCCTATCCTGCCCCCCTATACCGCCACCACCTATAATAAACTTATTAACCCCTATCCTGCTGATCCCGGACCTCGCCGCAACTAAATAAATAGTTTAACCCCTAAACCGCCGCTCCCGGACCCCGCCGAAACCTATATTAAACTTATTAACCCCTAATCTGCCCCCCTACACCGTCGCCACCGATAATAAATGTATTAACCCCTATCCTGCCCCCCCTACACCGCTGCCACTGTAGTAAAATTATTAACCCCTAAACCTAAGTCTAACACTAAACCTAACACCCCCCTAACTTAAATATTAATTAAATAAATCTAAATAATATTTCTCTTATTAACTAAATTAATCCTATTTAAAACTAAATACTTACCTTTAAAATAAACCCTAATATAGCTACAATATAAATAATAATTATATTGTAGCTATCTTAGGATTTATTTTTATTTTACAGACATCTTTCAATTTATTTTAACTAGGTACAATAGCTATTAAATAGTTATTAACTATTTAATAGCTACCTAGCTGAAATAAAGAGAAATTAACATGTAAAATAAAAACTAACCTAAGTTACAATTACACCTAACACTACACTATACTTTAATAAATTATTCCTATTTAAAACTAAATACTTACCTGTAAAATAAACCCTAACATAACTACAATATAATGAATAATTACATTGTAGCTATTTTAGGATTTATATTTATTTTACAGGTAACTTTGTATTTATTTTAGCTAGTTAGAATAGTTATTAAATAGTTATTAACTATTTAATAACTACCGAGCTAAAAGAAATACAAAATTACCTGTAAAATAAATCCTAACCTAAGTTACAATTAAACCTAACACTACACTATCATTAAATTAATTAAATAAATTACCTACAAATAACTACAATTAAATACAATTAAATAAACTAACTAAAGTACAAAAAAAAGCTAAGTTACAAAAAATAAAAAAAATAAGTTACAAACATTTAAATAATATTACAACAATTTTAAACTACTTACACCTAATCTAAGCCCCCTAATAAAATAACAAAGCCCCCCAAAATAAAAAAATGCCCTACCCTATTCTAAATTAAAAAAGTTCAAAGCTCTTTTACCTTACCAGCCCTTAAAAGAGTCTTTTGCGGGGCATGCCCCAAAGAATTCTGCTCTTTTGCCTGTAAAAGAAAAATACAACCCCCCCCAACATTAAAACCCACCACCCACATACCCCTAATCTAACCCAAACCCCCCTTGAATAAACCTAACACTACCCCCCTGAAGATCTTTCTACCTTGAGTCGTCTTCAGCCAGACGACCACCGATGGAACCGAAGAGGAGATCCGGAGCGGCAGAAGTGATCATCCAAGGGGCGCTGAAGAAGTCTTCCATCTGATGAAGTCATCATCCAGGCGGTGCTGAAGAAGTCTTCCATCCGGGCGATGTCATCTTCCATGCTGCGTCTTCAATCTTCTTTCTTCCGGATCCATCTTCATCCCGCCGACGTGGAACATCCTTCTTCCCGGACGGCCGACGACTGAATGAAGGTTCCTTTAAAGGACGTCATCCAAGATGGCGTCCCTTCAATTCCGATTGGCTGAAAGGATTCTATCAGCCAATCGGAATAAAGGTAGGAAAAATCTGATTGGCTGATTAAATTAGCCAATCAGATTGAAGTTCAATCCGATTGGCTAATCCAATCAGCCAATCAGATTGAGCTTGCATTCTATTGGCTGATCGGAACAGCCAATAGAATGCAAGCTCAATCTGATTGGCTGATTGGATCAGCCAATCGGATTGAACTTCAATCTGATTGGCTTATTTAATTAGCCAATCAGATTTTTCCTACCTTAATTCCGATTGGCTGATAGAATCCTATCAGCCAATCGGAATTAGTTAATAACTATTTAATAACTATTTAATAACTATTCTAACTAGCTAAAATAAATACAAAGTTACCTGTAAAATAAATATAAATCCTAAAATAGCTACAATGTAATTATTCATTATATTGTAGCTATCTTAGGGTTTATTTTACAGGTAAGTACTTAGTTTTAAATAGGAATAATTTATTAAAGTATAGTGTAGTGTTAGGTGTAATTGTAACTTAGGTTAGTTTTTATTTTACAGGTTAATTTCTCTTTATTTTAGCTAGGTAGCTATTAAATAGTTAATAACTATTGTACCTAGTTAAAATAAATTGAAAAATAAAAAATAAAAATAAATCCTAAGATAGCTACAATATAATTATTATTTATATTGTAGCTATATTAGGGTTTATTTTAAAGGTAAGTATTTAGTTTTAAATAGGATTAATTTAGTTAATAAGAGAAATATTATTTAGATTTATTTAATTAATATTTAAGTTAGGGGGTGTTAGGGTTAGTGTTAGACTTAGGTTTAGGGGTTAATAATTTTACTACAGTGGCGGCGGTGTAGGGGGGGCAGGATAGGGGTTAATCAATTTATTATAGGTTGCTACGGTGTAGGGGGGGCAGATTAGGGGTTAATAAGTTTAATATAGGTTTCGGCAGGGTCCGGGAGCGGCGGTTTAGGGGTTAAACTATTTATTTAGTTGCGGCAAGGTCTTGGATCGGCAGGATAGGGGTTAATAACTTTATTATAGGGGGGCAGGATAGGGGTTAATAGGTATAATGTAGGTGGCGGTGGGCTCCAGGAGCTGCGGTTTAGGGGTTAACATATTTATTATAGTGGCGGTGGGCTCCGGGAGTAGTGGTTTAGGGGTTAAACACTTTATTTGGTTGTGACGGTGTAGGGGGGACAGATTAGGGGTGTTTAGACTCGGGGTACATGTTAAGGTGTTAGGTGTAGACAGCTCCCATAGAAATCAATGGGATGTCTGGCAGCAGCGAACATGAACTTTCGCTTTGGTCAGACTCCCATTGATTCCTATGGGATCCACCGCCTCCAGGGCAGCGGTTTGAAAACCAGGTACGCTGGGCCGGAAAAGTGCTGAGCGTACCTGCTAGTTTTTTGATAACTAGCAAAAGTAGTCATATTGTGCCGAACTTGTGTGCGGAACATCTGGAGTGACGTAAGAATCGATCTGTGTCGGACTGAGTCCGGCGGATCGAAGCTTACGTCACTAAATTCTACTTTTGCCGGTATCTAGGGCTTGATAACTTAGGCGAATCAGCCTCACCACAAATACGCTGCGGAATTCCAGCGTATTTGAGGTTGACGGCTTGATAACTAGGCCCCTTACTGTGTTCAAATATATAGTGCTAACTTTTAATCCTATTCCCTGAAGAGAAAGTTTAAATATTGTCCATATTGTAAATCTGTGTATTATGAGTAAAGAAATCTTGTGTTAGTAAATAGTGGTACTTTAATATCAGTCCATTTAGGTATTGAATATTTCTATCAAAATGTCTTTTACTGTATATACAATGTTACAGATAAACATATAAATTGTTTTGTTCATTCAAGCCCCAAGGATGGACTGAATTTAATAAATATATCCAACGGCTTTCTGATTTGAGTAATGCCGATTCCAGATTACCACCTCTCATACCTAGGCTGACTTTTTCTATGCCCCAGCATTTTAGGTCACTCTGATTAGAGTTATGAAATTTCAAAAAGTGTGCTGCTACACTAGTTAAAGTTTTTAGTTCTTTAGTTATCTCAGAAACATAAAAAATGCCGCCAAAGATAAAGAAGAACTAAACACTTCAACTAGTGTAGCTGCACATTTTTTGAAATTTCTATACTTTTATTGCCTTTTTTTGACACATTGTCAATCATTGGTGACCATGGTTACATCCTTACCTATCAAAATTGAGAATGGGCGGGACTTCCGGTTAGATGAGGGTATAAATCCCCCAAGATCCGGCGGCTCGCCGCCTTTGATAAAGCCCGGAGGGGCGAAACGCATCAGGGGAGAGCTGTGAGCATTATTATTTTAATTTGCCTGACACTAGTTTACTGTTTTTTTGTTGCCCTGAATCACAGTCGCTTTAGCTATAGCTAACTTTATTTCACAATTTAACCTAATATACTAATATACTGCATGTGAACCGAGCTATTCCGCAACTTATTTATTATCTATGATTCACGTTAAGACCCCAAGCATAATTTATTCATTATATGGTACAGAATTACTACGATAAGCAATTTATCTTGCCACGATTAATATCTGTCATATATATTAAATAAACTCAGGGGGGTTATGAATATATACTTTATAGCTGTATATTTTGGAGCAGTTTATTTCTGTTACCTGGAGCCCGATAAATGCAAACAGTAGTTATTACCAGACTGTTACTTTGTTGTCAAAGCAGGAACGCACTGTTACTTATTTTACGTTTACAAACTTAAATAATCTGATTTCCCCTGTTGATACACTTCAACATTCAGACGGTTAACAATCAAGGGATAGACATTTCTCTGTGCGCAATTTATGAAACAGAGATACTGTCAGCCTCATAAAGTATATATCATACGTCTTGGATACTAGTGTATACCTGGTTATTTTCTAACACAGAAGTAAACATCAACAGTACACAGTGATATCACACACACTCCTATGGTTGTTATACACAGCCCGATGATACTTAGTAACCGATTCCAAGCAACTTTATTTTGCATATAGGGGAGTTATCTAAAAAATAAAACTTACCAGGATAGGCTCAATGACCTAAATATGTATAGCTTAGAGGAGAGAAGGGAAAGAGGTGATATGATAGCAACTTTCAAGTACATTAAAGGGTTTAGTAAAACTGAGGCTGTGGGTATTTTACATAAAATGGAAAATTCAAGAACAAGGGGTCATGAGCTCAAGCTAAAGGGTAGTAGATTCAGGAGTAATTTGAGGAAGCACTTCTTTACAGAAAGAGTGATTGATTTATGGAATAAACTTCCTCAAGAGGTAGCAGCAACAAACACTGTGGGGGACTTTAAAAATGCATGGGACAAGCATAAGGCTATCCTACGAACTAGATAAGTTTATACTGTTAGGTAAGGTAAGGCAGACTTGCTGGGCCTATGGCTCTTATCTGCCGTCAATATCTATGTTTCTATGTTTCTAGTATTAATACCCATAGGCCTCATTCTCTATGATAATATCCCTACTACTTATTTATTATCATACAGGACTAGTGTTCAGTGTCGTTTTTAATGTTGCACATGTGACTCATTTTTAATTTAGACCATTAAAAGTTATATTTTATTAGTTTGCAATTTCTCTGCCCATTGGTCAGGGCCTAGAGTGCTATTTGTGCATACTTTTCTTGGTTTTGTGCTTCTCTTTTAGGTATCATTTCCTATTGTGTTCTGAATAAGAAGCAAGCAAGTTGGCTATGCAAAACTGGGAAATGGGTAATAAAGGGATTATCTATCTTTTTAAACAATAACAATTATTGAGTAGATTGTCCCTTTAAGCTGTCAAATTTGAAAAGATTACATTTGGTGAAAACCATATAACAAAGAAGCATGTCAAGGGAGGGTTAGGGAGTTTAATGGGAATTCTTCTGTTTTTAATATCACCAGCGTAGGATTAATTTTAAACATGATTATTTGGATAAGTGCTTCTAGAGATGTGCACAGGAAAACATTTTATTTTGATTTGGATGGAATTTTAAACAACTTTCTAATTTCCTTTTATTATCAAATATGCTTTATTCTCTATCTATCTATGCTATCACAAGAGACAAATATATGCAGACACCAATCACCAGCTAGCTCCCACTAGTGTAGGATATGTGCATATTCTTTTTCAACAATGGATACCAAGAGAACAAAGCACATTTGAAAATAGAAGTGACAAAACTGTTGGATGCGTCTAGCCTCCTCCAGTTCCTGCACAGATCTGAGCCTCTGAGCAGTCTGCAATAAGTTAAAAATCACCCTTTCCCTTCTCTCCCTCCCCCTGAGAATACGGGTTGGCTAGGAAACGTCACAGGCCTCCACTGGCAGGCTGAGAAGCTTTTAATCTATTCTGCTGTTTCTTCCTGGTTTGTGTACATTGGATAATGCCTGCTTGTATCATAAAAAAAGCATACACCAACCGAAAACGAAAGCTAAATTTTTTAAGAAAATAAAGTTGTTTTTTTTTTATATTTATTATTTTTATTAAATTTACAGAAATCAAGGACATATAATCATATAGCAATAAGAAACCAACACAGCATGTGTACATTCAATAAAGACAAAGACGATAACATCATAAAATCGTTGGTAAAATGAGGCAGTTTAATTAAAAGTCCAATAAAGTCCATGCCATGGATATCTGTTATTATGAATGTAGAAGTTTCTGTTAACTCACGCATTTTGTACTTAAAAAATTAAAGCATCAATAAAAAAAATAAACATAACAAAAAAGCTTTCATTTTTTGAGAGATACTACACATATGTTGAACCTAGTGGAACATTTGCAAGTGGTGGAGGGTATGAGCTGGCTCACAGTAGAAGTTGTTGCTCTGTATACTTCCATACCCCATTCACTGAGACTTGAAACTATTAAATGCTTTCTAGAGCTGATGACTGACTATCAGGATGAGACCAAGGAATTTATTATTGTGGCTACTAAATTTCTTTTAGAGCACAATTATTTTTTATTTGAGGGAACTTATTATGTCCAATTGAGGGGTTCAGCTATGGGGGCAGAATTTGCCCCCTCATATGCTAATTTGTTTATGCGCTGGCTTGAGTATCGATACCTCTTTGGACATATTAATCCTTTCTCAAATAAAATTCTTTATTACAAAAGATTTATTGATGATCTTATCTTCATCACCTCATTCAACTTACTAGAGGCAAATTCTTTTGTGGAATTTCTTAACTTATGTAATTTCAAAATACAGTTTACTTCTGAGTGGAAAAAAGAGAAAATACATTTTTTGGACATTGAGCTTACCATGGACTTCAAGTCTATGAAAATTGAAACTCGAGTGTATCGCAAACCCATTGCGGGTAACTCTTTATTGCACTCAACAAGCTCACATCCGAAACATGTATTTCGAGGAATAGCAAAGGGACAATTTCTCAGAACTAAGAGGATTAGTTCAAGGGAGGATACCTTCTTTTCTGAATCTGCATCTTTGCAAGATAGGCTGCGAAAATGTGGCTATAATGAGAAAGTGTCAGGTTTTTTTCCCTGTTGTGTTTGCCATGTGCTGCTGGCAGCCATTTTACTCACCTCTCTTCCTGAATATGGTGCTTTGTGGGGGATGCTGCTCATTTCCTGCACTTCCTTTTATGGCCAGACTGCTGTGCATCATCCGTGTGAGACAGGATGCAGTCTCAGAATTGTGATGTCATCACTTATTATTTAAAGGGCCTCTGTTCAGTATTCTTTGCCTTTGCGTTGTCTCAGACGTGTTTGTGAGAGTTCCTGTGTATTACCTGGCTGCCTGACATCCTTCCTGGTTCCTGATCCCTGGCTTGTTCCTGACTCTGCTGTTTTCCTTGTTCCTGATTCCGGCTCGTCTGACTATTCGTTTTGGCTCTTGACTCGGCTCGTCTGACTACCAGCTCTGGGTTTGACTCCTGGCTTGTTATTTGACTTGTAGACTTTTTATTATTTTTGCTATTAATAAAAGTGTGATTATTTTGCACTTCTTGTCTCAGTCTGATTCCTGGCATCCTGACATTACGCAAAGGCCATGAATCCTGATGCTGCTAATTATCCACCTTTACCTGCCATCCATTCCAGGATGGATGTACAGGATCACCACTTGGATCAATTTGCACTAGCCCAGCAAACCCTGCTGACTCGCACTGCACATTTGGACCAAAGTGTCCCGCAAGTTATGGCTGCTCCTGTTTCCGCTGCTGCACCTATGCCTACCAGGAGCATGTCCAGTTCTGCACCTCTACCTCAGCGATATGGAGGCGATCCTATTCAGTGCAGAGGGTTTTTGAACCAGGTGGGCATTTACTTTGAGATGTTACCTCAGGCGTTTCCCTCTGACAGAGCTAAGGTGGGATTTCTCATCTCGTTACTCTCTGACACAGCTCTTGCCTGGGATAATCCCTTGTGGGAGACTAATAAACCTGTGATTTCAAATTACCCTGAATTTGTGGCCTCCTTTCGAAGGGTATTTGATGTTCCGGCTCCCTCCTCCTCTGCTGCTAAACGACTTATGTCCATTCAGCAAGGTACAAGATCTGTTGCTCAGTATGCTATTGAGTTCTGCATGCTTGCCGCAGAGGTAGGTTGGAATAATGAAGCCCTTGTTGCCGCCTTCTTTCATGGGCTCTCTGATGCAATTAAAGACAACATTTCTGCCAGAGATTTACCAGAGGATCTCGAGGCATTGGTGTCATTTTTGATCCTAATTGACAGACTCAGAGAGAGGCCCTTTTTCAAGGAGCGCTTGTGGAAGCCTCCTTTTCCGTTGTCTCCTAGGTGTTCGTTCCCACCCATGCCTCCCTCTCCTCCCATGCCTCCTGGTCCTGAGTTACCAGGTACTGCTGAGCCGATGCGGTTGGGATTCACGCGTCTCTCCACGGTGCAGAGGGCCTTTAGGAGGAGGGAGGGGCTCTTCCTCTGTTGTGGGTTACAGGGACACCTTTTGAAGTCTTGTCCTACACGACTGGGAAACACTCACACCTAAGGTCCTGTCGGGGGCAGACCTTGGGTGGTTTATCCTCGTCCCCGGAAACGCTGTACGTAATCATAAACTTCAGTACGTGGGTATGACTACCTGTGATGTTCGTACAAGAATACGAGAACACCTGGGGTATATCAGGAATGGTATCCTCTGTTCAGAACTGGCAAGACATTTTATTGAAGATCATAATGGGAATGTGTGCAATTTTGAATGGAACACAATAGAGACAGTAAAATGCCCTCCCAGGGGTGGAGATAAAAGACCCATTTTAGCCAGGCACTAAAATGGTCTATTGGATAAACAAAATGTGCACACTTGTACTTAATTACTTCAATGCAGAAAAGGACATTATCAATTTCTGGGAATAAAATATATATTTGAATCTTTAACTTATGAATGGTGTAAAATAGATGAAGTACTTATCTATGTGTTTAAGGCCTAACATTAATAAGTTCTATGATGTATCTATACAGATAAGTTGATGTGGGATACTTAATTAAGTTACTCTGCATTAATATGTTCTAGGGTATTTATGTTATGCCTCTGTATGCCTATGCACTATTAAAAAAGCCAGATTCTGTACCTGTAGGTTGATACCTTGTAACAACTCTATGATATATGTGTGATATCAACTCTATGATATATGTATGGAACTGAAGGATCTTTTATCCTTCTGATTTATTGTGGTCTATGCATGAATTGTGCATTTGAATTAATATCATCATTGTAGGTACTGGATTTGTACATAATATGAACAATGACTTATGTTAATCCTATTTTTTAGTATGTATATACTGTTGATTGATTCACTCTCACGTTATGTAAATGTTCATGAACCTGTGTATATATGTATTCAACCATGTTTTTATTGAATGGAATCCAAAATGCTGGGGGGTTTTCATACCTGTGTATTGAATGGTTTAACACTGTTCTCTTTATTAAGTGAGGGAAGGAGGGGGGGGGGTTTATCCACTAATGGGTAACTTATGTATAGTTTAAATAAGTGTGACACCTGTAAGAATTCATGGTCTATGATTACGGCTACACATTGCCGAAACGTGTAAGACTGTTTCTACTCTCTTTCCCTACTATGCATTGGTGCCCATGTACTTTTTAATTTGACATAATAAAGCCTTCGTTTTTTTATTATTATCGAAGAAGTGATTCGTTTTGGATTATTTCTGTTACAACAAAGCTTTCATTCTATTGGCTGATTTGAATTTGAAGATTCAAATCAGCCAATAGGAATGTAAGGGTACCCCATATAAAAGGGATACCTGGCATTCACTATTCAGTGCGTGGCTGGAGACTGCATGAAAATAACCTCTGTGTTCAAGGTCGCAAGATGAGGTCCACTGCCACCTCCTGGAGGAAGATGGACCGCCACCTGGATGAAGATGGACCACTGCCTGGTTGAAGATGGACCTCCGCCTTGATGAAGATGGGCCGCCGCCATCATCATCATTGCTGAGTACCTTTATAGGGTTAATGTTAGGGTTTCTTTTATTTTTTAGGTGTTTTTTTTAAGAATAGTTTTTTTTTATGGGCAGCAAAAGCATGCCCTTTTAAGGGCAATTCCCATCCAAATGCTCTTTTCAGGGCACTTTGTAGTTTAGGTTTTTTTAGATAGATTTTTTTATTTTGGGGATGGGGGTGTAATGCTAGAGGGAGTATTGTTTTTTTTTTTTTTTTTTTTTTTAAAAGAGCTTAATCACTTTAGGGCAATACCCTACAAAAGACCCTTTTAAGGGCTATTGGTAGTTTAGTTTTAGAATAGGGCTTTTTTTATTTTGGGATGTTTTTCTTTTTGTTTTGTTTTTTAATGTTAGGGGGTGTTAGGTTAGGGGGTTTAGATGTTAGTTTATTACTTTGCGATGTGGGGGGGTGGCGTGTTAGGGGTTAATAGTTTAGTTTAGTTATTGTGATGTGGGGGGAGGAGGTTTAGGGGTTAATAGTTTAGTTTAGTGATTGCGATGTGGGGGGGGTGGCGGTTTAGGGTTTAATAGTATATTTAGGTACTTTGCGATGTGAAGGATGGCAGTTTAGGGGTGGATAGTGTAGTTTTGTGCAACTGTTTAATCTGGAGAAAGTCTTTAGGTGACCTTTAAAGTCACGTAAAAAGTTTGATTGATAAATGCAATTGTGCATGCACAATCACATTTTTTTTCATCTTGTAATACAAGCGCTAATTAGAATTTGTTTGCGCGGACTCACGGTAATGCTTCACATGATGCATTATTAGGAACACAAGAGTGCTTTTAGGTGGATTCTGTCTAATCAGTGTCTGTAGTGGTTGAAATAAATATCAGTATTTAATTAATAAACAACAGTTACAATTTAACCAGCACCTCTATAGAAGGCACAATTTGAGATGGTCACAACCAGTGGGGAGCATACAGGAGGAACACCAGCAGGGGCAACAAGCGACAGTAGCTGATATTACCAGTGATGGGATTGGATTAGAAGAACAAGCCTTGTTGAATAAAGGACTGACATTCTGGGAAAAGGTAAATTGTGATTTCTTTAATCTTGAACAAGATCTGCAAGTTTTTTTGGAATTTAAAGTTGCAGTCCTATTTTGGAGATAATGAACAGAACAATATTATAAATGAGAGCTAGGTTGAGAACAAGCCAAATTTGGATATTAAAACTATAGGATTACGTAACAATAGTAAATTCTTTCCAGCAGGGTATAGTAGTGTGTTTTGAAACATATATTGATTAAGTATATAAGGATATTAAGAAATTTAAATTTAATTATGATAATGCAAAATATATTAACAACATGTCTAAAGGTTATTATGAAGCATTGAAAAATGTACAGAAAAATAAAAATATTATATGTAAGCAAGCAGATAAGGTCGGGGCCATAGTGGTTCTTGATAAGAACTACTATATTGGTATATTGGAGAGATTAGGGGGGTAATTGAGCAATACTGCAGTCTAAAAGAAGATCCAACAGCGTTCATTAAAAAGGAAATTATATCCTGTATAGATAGAGCAGAACAACATGGAATTATTGATTCAGAGACCAGGAGGGTTCTTTTTACATTGAAAATGTTAATACTCCTGTATTTTTTACACTCCCTAAGATACATAAGAATAAAACTGAACCACCAGGCAGACCCATTGTAGCCAGCACTAATTCATTTTTTTTTCCAGAGGACAGGAGCAGCACAAAAGTGGTACATACAAGATTAGAAGAGATGGCACAGAAATTTATAGATAAGGGATATCCAAGAGATGAGATACAAAAAACAGTAAACATGATGGCTAATATTCCTCGCACTGAGGTTTTAAAACTCAGAAATAAAAGAGGTAAAAATGATAGGGTAGCTTTTACATCTTAGTTTAATATATTGAGCTCTAAAATTATAAAGAAATTTTGGAATATACTTAAAGGGACATGAAACCCAATTTTTTTCTTTCGTGATTTAGAAAGAGCATGTCATTTTAAACAATTTTCTAATTTACTTCTATTATCCAATTTGCTTCATTCTCTTGATATCACTTGCTGAAAAGCATATCTAGATATGCTCAGTAGCTGCTGATTGGTTACTGCACTTAAAGGCCTTGTGTGATTGGCTCACATATGTGCATTGCTATTTTTTCAACAAAGGATATCTAAAGAATTGAGCAAATTAGATAATAGAAGTAAATTAGAAAGTTGTTTAAAATTGCATGCCCTATCTGAATCATGAAAGTTTAATTTTGGCTAGACTGTCCCTTTAAGGATTGCCATCCTAACCATGAGACCTTTAAGAATTTTCCCTTACAAGCATATACTAGGTCATGTAGTATTAGAGGCAGACTAGTAAGAGCCGATGTGGGTACATGTAAAAGGGAGAGTACTAGACATATCACTTCTGAAAGAAATTGTTGTTTCCCATGCATTTCTTGTTCTATTTGTAAAGCATGATTAAAGGGACTTTTTTGTCCATCCACAAATTGGGCATAAATTTAAGATTTGGGGGTTTCATACATGCAATACCCCATATGTGGTGTATCTAATTAAATGCCCATGTGGGTTAATTTATGTTGGGCAAGAGACAGAATGACCCAGCATAAATCATCTATGTGGCCCATTATTTTATTTCTGCAGGTCATTCTGTATCACAATTATGATTTCAGAATATTGATCATGTTACTGCTTTGAGAAGGGGAGGAGATAGGGAATTGTATTTCAAATATTTCAAGCTTACTGGATCTATAAGCTTGATGCAATGTACCCAAAGGGCATGAATAGAGAAATAAAATGGAGTTTATTTTCATGACTAAGGTTTCTACTGCTCTTCTTTTAAAAAAGAAAAAATAGAAAGAAGGAAAACATTTCTATAGTGTAGTTCTTTTAGGAAATCTCTTGAGTGTAGTTTTCTTAGAATTTTTTTTTTTTTTAAATTGATTAGTGTAATTTTGAAATAGCTGTAGAATAACATGTAATTTAAATACCAGACACTAGTTGGTTAGGAAGAGGTTTATAATGATGTTAATTGAGACACCTGGTGAGAGGTATATAGATGTATTGTGTTGTATATCCTGACATGACATGATAAAGGCAGTGTCGCCGAAACGTGGTCCGTTTTATCCGCCATTCTGCTGAAATAAAGGACTCTTCTGAAGATTTTACACAGTGCTGCTGTTTGTATATTATTGCAGTATTTAATTAATACAAAACACCTTCTTTGCTCTTCCAAGCTGAATGGGTGTTTGATGGATAATAGAGGCAGTTCTTTATTTGTATATTTAAGTGGTGTCATTGGTCTTTAATTGTGTTATTATTTATGTTTAAGCTGCCGGTTTGCTGCTCCTCTGCTGCCATAAAGACGATTGCCATAGAAAATAAGAAGGGAACCAATATATCCATTATAGAAGGATTAATGTTGTCAAATTTCAGCCAAACCAATTGACTTCAGGAACCAAAGTTTTTTTTTTTATAACAAATGGTCAAAAAAAGTTTTTGTTTGTGCATCATACAATCTTGCTTAGCTACATGCCGACATCAGACCTCAGACGCGGCCTTATAGCAGTTTTGTCAGCCACATGTTCACAAGAGCCATGACCCAATAGCCTCTTTTTCAGTCACATACCTACATCAGACCTAGATCAGACCTATAGACTTCTAGCACCACATTGAACAACATACCCACATTGGAAAGCTGCCAGACACATTTTTTTTTAATGTGGGCATATTGGAAGTGGGCATGTGGGAACTCAGGAGGTGGAGCAATGCTACTGTAAGTAGCAGAAAAATAAGTAGGAGTGGAGTCATGCATGCAAGTTGCTAAAAAAGGTTATTGTTGACACAGTGCTGATAAAATACTAAGTTATGTTTTATGTTTCTGTGATAGTTGTGTATTGATTTAAATAGTTCCTGAATGGGCACTACTGGCACCCTAAAATTGGATGGTACCACTTAAATGTTTGGGTCCTGGACATCCATGCCTTCTCCCATCAGTGTTTATGAGCGGCTGGTTAAATAGGCTACCGGTGCATTGTGATTGTGGGCAGCGCATTAGTGAGATTTGCATCTGCTGGCTCCCTCACACGCAGACTAGGAGGCAGAACAAGCTTCTCATGTTGCCTAAGCTAGAACAACAATATAACACATGGAGCACAATTTAACTCTTTGGCTACTACTACCAGACAACTGCAGTATATTCCTGTGCAATGTACTGTATCCATTTTGATAGCTACAGGGTTAAATTCTGCTCATTCTAGGAACACCCATACTCGCGCACTAACAAAACCATGTTTATTCAAAAGCAGTAAACTCGACAGAAAATATTATTATTTCACATTCCAATGTTTTTCACAAAGCAGAATATGTTCTATTTATTCTTAAATACATATTTCAATATATATTTCATACCAAAATAACAAGAGTATTGCATTGAGCAATGATACTTTTTTATTGGACTAACTATACATTTATAAGTAGACAAGCTTTCAGAAGAATTCCTTAATTTCTCAAGTTGAAGCAATACAAACCAATTCTAATGACGCTTATAAAATTAACCAGAGATCAGATCTCTGGTTAATGTTATAAATGTTCCCTAAATGCCCCCAAAATCAAGTGTTTTTTTTTAAAAAAAGACAACTGCACTTAGCAGTTTTGGGGGGTAAATTTGGCTGGTGTAGTGTGTTAGAAAAAAAACGGCAGCAAAAAGAGCCTTTGAATTGAGGTCTATGGGAACTGTGTGTTCCCAGTAAATATATATGCTTATATACATATATATGTATGTGTTAATATGTGTATATACAGGTATAAACACATAGATATATGTATATAAGCATATACATTTATATTTACAGGGAACACACAGTTCCCCATAGACCGCAATGTAAAGGCACTTTCTCCAACATTGGTGTGTCCGGTCCACGGCGTCATCCTTACTTGTGGGATATCTCTTCCCCAACAGGAAATGGCAAAGAGTCCCAGCAAAGCTGGCCATATAGTCCCTCCTAGGCTCCGCCCACCCCAGTCATTCTCTTTGCCGTTGCACAGGTAACATCTCCACGGAGATGGTTAAGAGTTTTTTGGTGTTTAAATGTAGTTTTTATTCTTCTATCAAGTGTTTGTTATTTTAAAATAGTGCTGGTATGTACTATTTACTCTGAAACAGAAAAGGATGAAGATTTCTGTTTGTGAGAGGAAGATGATTTTAGCAGACAGTAACTAAAATCGATTGCTGTTTCCACATAGGACTGTTGAGATGAAGTAACTTCAGTTGGGGGAAGCAGTTAGCAGACTTTTCTGCTTAAGGTATGACTAGCCATATTTCTAACAAGACGATGTAATGCTGGAAGGCTGTCATTTCCCCTCATGGGGACCGGTAAGCCATTTTCTTAGTCAAACAAACAGAATAAAGGGCTTATTATGGGCTAAAAAACTGGTAGACATTTTTATGGGCTAAATCGATTGCTTTATTTGGGCATTTTATTCATATTTATGCTGACAATTTGCATTTATAAACTTGGGGAACGTTTATTAAACGGCAGGCACTGTGTTAGACACCTTTTCCAGTCAGGGGGCCTTCCTAGTTGTAGACTGAGCCTCATTTTCGCGCCATTACTGCGCAGTTGTTTTTTGAGAGCAGGGCATGCAGATGCATGTGTGAGGATCTAAAAATTGCTGGAAAAGCTTCTAGAAGGCGTCAATTGGTATCGTATTCCCCTCTGGGCTTGGTTGGGTCTCAGCAAAGACTATAGCTGGGACTGTATAGGGGTTAAATTTATAAACGGCTCCGGTTCCGTTATTTTAAGGGTTAAAGCTCTGAAATTTGGTGTGCAATACTATTAATGCTTTAAGACACTGTGGTGAAATTTTTTTAAAAGAACAATTCCTTCATACTTTTTCACATATTCAGTAATAAAGTGTTTTCTGTTTAAAATTTAAAGAGACAATAACGGTTTTGTTTTAAAACGTTTTTTGTGCTTTGTTGACAAGTTTAAGCCTGTTTAACATGTCTGTACCTTCAGATAAGCTATGTTCTATATGTATGAAAGCCAATGTGTCTCCCCATTTAAATTTATGTGATAATTGTGCCATAGCGTCCAAACAAAGTAAGGACAGTACTGCCACAGATAATGAAATTGCCCAAGATGATTCCTCAGATGAGGGGAGTAAACATAATACTACATCATCTCCTACTGTGTCTACACCAGTTTTGCCCACGCAGGAGGCCCCTAGTACATCTAGTGCGCCAATACTTATTACCATGCAACAATTAACGGCTGTAATGGATAACTCCATAGCAAATATTTTATCCAAAATGCCTACTTATCAGAGAAAGCGCGATTGCTCTGTTTTAAACACTGAAGAGCAGGAGGGCGCTGATGATAATTGTTCTGTCATACCCTCACACCAATCTGAAGGGGCCATGAGGGAGGTTTTGTCAGATGGAGAAATTACTGATTCAGGAAAAAATTCTCAACAAGATGAACCTGATGTTGTGACATTTAAATTTAAATTAGAACATCTCCGCGCACTGCTTAAGGAGGTGTTATCTACTCTGGATGATTGTGACAACTTGGTCATTCCAGAGAAATTATGCAAGATGGACAAGTTCCTAGAGGTTCCGGTGCACCCCAACGCTTTTCCTATACCCAAGCGGGTGGCGGACATAGTAAATAAGGAGTGGGAAAAGCCCGGCATACCTTTTGTTCCCCCCCCCCTATATTTAAGAAATTATTTCCTATGATCGACCCCAGAAAGGACTTATGGCAGACAGTCCCTAAGGTCGAGGGGGCAGTTTCTACTCTAAACAAACGCACTACTATTCCTATCGAAGATAGTTGTGCTTTCAAAGATCCTATGGATAAAAAATTGGAAGGTTTGCTTAAAAAGATTTTTGTACAGCAAGGTTACCTTCTACAACCCATTTCGTGCATTGTTCCTGTCACTACAGCAGCGTGGTTCTGGTTCGAGGAACTAGAAAAGTCGCTCAGTAGAGAGACTCCATATGAGGAGGTTATGGACAGAGTTCACACACTTAAATTGGCTAACTCTTTTATTTTAGATGCCGCTTTGCAATTTGCTAGATTAGCGGCGAAAAATTCAGGGTTTGCTATCGTGGCGCGCAGAGCGCTTTGGCTAAAGTCTTGGTCAGCGGATGTGTCATCCAAGACAAAATTGTTTAACATCCCTTTCAAAGGTAAAACTCTATTTGGACCAGAATTGAAAGAGATTATTTCAGACATCACTGGGGGAAAGGGCCACGCCCTTCCACAAGATAGGTCTTTCAAGGCTAAAAATAAGTCTAATTTTCGTTCCTTTCGCAATTTCAGGAACGGACCGGCCTCTAATTCTGCATCCTCTAAGCAAGAGGGTAATGCCTCACAACCCAAACCAGCCTGGAAACCGATGCAAGGCTGGAACAAGGGTAAGCAGCAGGCCAAGAAGCCTGCAGCTGCTAACAAAACAGCATGAAGGAGTAGCCCCCGATCCGGGACCAGATCTAGTGGGGGGCAGACTCTCTCTCTTTGCTCAGGCTTGGGCAAGAGATGTTCAGGATCCCTGGGCGCTAGAAATAGTTTCTCAAGGTTATCTCCTGGAATTCAAGGAACTACCCCCAAGGGGAAGGTTCCACATGTCTCACTTATCCTCAAACCAAATAAAGAGACAGGCATTCTTACATTGTGTAGAAGACCTGTTAAAGATGGGAGTGATACACCCAGTTCCAATAAAGGAACAAGGAATGGGATTTTATTCCAATCTGTTCTTAGTTCCCAAAAAAGAGGGAACTTTCAGACCAATTTTGGATTTGAAGATCCTAAACAAATTTCTCAGGGTACCATCGTTCAAGATGGAAACCATTCGAATGATTCTACCCACTATCCAGGAAAGTCAATTTATGACTACCGTGGATCTAAAGGATGTGTACCTACATATTCCAATCCACAAAGAACATCATCAGTTCCTAAGGTTCGCTTTTCTGGACAAGCATTACCAGTTTGTGGCCCTCCCATTCGGGTTAGCCACTGCTCCAAGGATTTTCACAAAGGTGCTAGGGTCCCTTCTAGTGGTTCTAAGACCGAGGGGCATTGCAGTAGTACCTTACTTGGACGACATTCTAATACAAGCGTCGTCCCTGTCAAAAGCAAAGGCTCATACAGACATCGTTCTGGCCTTTCTCAGATCACACGGATGGAAGGTGAACATAGAAAAAAGTTCTCTGTCTCCGTCGACAAGAGTTCCCTTCTTGGGAACAATAATAGATTCCTTAGAAATGAGGATTTTTCTGACAGAGGTCAGAAAATCAAAACTTCTAAGCTCTTGTCAAGCTCTTCATTCTGTTCCTCGTCCTTCCATAGTGCAGTGCATGGAAGTAGTAGGGTTGATGGTTGCAGCAATGGACATAGTACCTTTTGCACGAATTCATCTAAGACCATTACAACTGTGCATGCTCAAACAGTGGAATGGGGATTATGCAGACTTGTCTCCAATGATTCAAGTAGATCAGAGATTCACCAGAGATTCACTCCGTTGGTGGCTGACCCTGGACCATCTGTCCCAGGGAATGAGCTTCCGCAGATCAGAGTGGGTCATTGTCACGACCGACGCCAGTCTAGTGGGCTGGGGAGCGGTCTGGGAATCCCTGAAAGCTCAGGGTCTATGGTCTCAGGAAGAGTCTCTTCTCCCGATAAACATTCTGGAACTGAGAGCGATATTCAATGCTCTCAGGGCTTGGCCTCAACTAGCAAAGGCCAGATTCATAAGGTTCCAATCAGACAACATGACGACCGTTGCGTATATCAATCATCAGGGGGGAACAAGGAGTTCCCTGGCGATGAAAGAAGTGACCAAAATAATTCAATGGGTGGAGGATCACTCCTGCCATCTGTCTGCGATCCACATCCCAGGTGTGGAAAACTGGGAGGCGGATTTTCTGAGTCGTCAGACATTCCATCCGGGGGAGTGGGAACTCCACCCGGAGATCTTTGCCCAAATAACCCAATTATGGGGCATTCCAGACATGGATCTGATGGCGTCTCGTCAGAACTTCAAAGTTCCTTGCTACGGGTCCAGATCCAGGGATCCCAAGGCGACTCTAGTAGATGCACTAGTAGCACCTTGGACCTTCAACCTAGCTTATGTATTTCCACCGTTTCCTCTCATTCCCAGGCTGGTAGCCAGGATCAATTAGGAGAGGGCCTCGGTGATCTTGATAGCTCCTGCGTGGCCACGCAGGACTTGGTATGCAGACCTGGTGAATATGTCATCGGTTCCACCATGGAAGCTACCTTTGAGACAGGACCTTCTTGTTCAGGGTCCATTCGAACATCCAAATCTGGTATCCCTCCAGCTGACGGCTTGGAGATTGAACGCTTGATTCTATCGAAGCGTGGGTTTTAAGATTCTGTGATAGATACTCTGGTTCAGGCCAGAAAACCGGTAACTAGAGAGATTTACCATAAAATATGGAAAAGAGATATCTGTTGGTGTGAATCCAAAGGATTCCCATGGAATAAGATAAAAATTCCTAAGATTCTCTCCTTTCTACAAGAAGGTTTGGAGAAAGGATTATCTGCAAGTTCTCTAAAGGGACAGATCTCTGCTTTATCTGTCTTACTACACAAAAGACTGGCAACTGTGCCAGATGTTCAAGCATTTGTTCAGGCTCTGGTTAGTATCAAGCCTGTTTACAGACCTTTGACTCCTCCCTGGAGTCTAAATCTAGTTCTTTCAGTTCTTCAAGGGGTTCCATTTGAACCTTTACATTCCATAGATATTAAGTTGCTATCTTGGAAAGTTTTGTTTTTGGTTGCAATTTCTTCTGCTAGAAGAGTTTCAGAGTTATCTGCTCTGCAGTGTTCTCCGCCCTATCTGGTGTTCCATGCAGATAAGGTGGTTTTGCGTACTAAGCCTGGTTTTCTTCCTAAGGTTGTTTCTAACAAAAATATTAACCAGGAGATAGTTGTTCCTTCTTTATGTCCGAATCCAGTTTCAAAGAAGGAACGTTTGTTACACAATTTGGACGTAGTCCGTGCTCTAAAATTCTATTTAGAGGCTACAAAAGATTTCAGACAAACTTCTTCCTTGTTTGTTGTTTATTCTGGTAAAAGGAGAGGTCAAAAAGCGACTTCTACCTCTCTTTCCTTTTGGCTTAAAAGCATCATCCGATTGGCTTATGAGACTGCCGGACAGCAGCCTCCTGAAAGAATCACAGCTCACTCCACTAGGGCTGTGGCTTCCACATGGGCCTTCAAGAACGAGGCTTCTGTTGACCAGATATGTAAGGAAGCGACTTGGTCTTCACTGCACACTTTTGCCAAATTTTACAAATTTGATACTTTTGCTTCTTCGGAGGCTATTTTTGGGAGAAAGGTTTTGCAAGCTGTGGTGCCTTCCGTTTAGGTAACCTGATTTGCTCCCTCCCTTCATCCGTGTCCTAAAGCTTTGGTATTGGTTCCTACAAGTAAGGATGACGCCGTGGACCGGACACACCAATGTTGGAAAAAACAGAATTTATGCTTACCTGATAAATTACTTTCTCCAACGGTGTGTCCGGTCCACGGCCCGCCCTGGTTTTTTAATCAGGTCTGATGAATTATTTTCTCTAACTACAGTCACCACGGTACCATATGGTTTCTCCTATATATATTTCCTCCTGTCCGTCGGTCGAATGACTGGGGTGGGCGGAGCCTAGGAGGGACTATATGGCCAGCTTTGCTGGGACTCTTTGCCATTTCCTGTTGGGGAAGAGATATCCCACAAGTAAGGATGACGCCGTGGACCGGACACACCGTTGGAGAAAGTAATTTAGCAGGTAAGCATAAATTCTGTTTTTCAGTGCTGTTTTTTTTCTGACACTCCACTCCCACCACTTTTAAACCCTAAAAACTGCTTTGTGCATCAGAACAACAGAATCAAATTAATAAATATAAATTTAAAAATATATAAATCTAAAATATATATATATATATATAGGTGTATTATATAGTATATTTATGACTCCTTCTTATGATTACATTTATTCTATGGACATATACATATGTAGGTGTGTATATATATATATATATATATATATATATATATGTATATGTATATATATGTGTATATATATATATTTTAGATTTATATATTTTTAAATTTATATTTATTAATTTGTATTTATGAATTTGAAATTATTTTTAGTGTCTAATTTTATTTATGTGGAAAAATCATTAATTGGATGATGTAGTATGTATTTATATTTATATTTTTGCCAAGATGTATTTATTCTATTAGGTATTGAAATTATTTATATTATGTATATCAAACATTTATCTTGAATTGCTGTAACTATGTATTTATTTTCTCGGTTGGGTGTACTATGTGTCCAATGTGTCAGTCTTTTATGAGCATTTAGGTATTTGCCATTCTATTAGAGAACTTAAGGAGCCTGAACACATCTGATGTAATTAAGTCAGAGGAAGTTATATAAAGCAGTCTGCATATGGAGTGTATAGTACTCCAGGTGAACAACTCCCTTGAAAAAGTCTGCCCGTGAGCAGAGGAAACGCGTTGGGTAAAGGGACTGCTACATGCAAGTGTAAATCTATTACCGCTCTGTGAGACAAGGACAAGGAGAAGTGTGACTCCAGGTGCTGCTGGTCAGCGTCCAGGTGATCCTTTCCGGTTTCTACTACAGGCGGTCTTCTCATCAGCCAGTGGGCTAAGTGCTTGTTTTTATCTTTTATCTTGTAAGTGTGCCAATTTATGTGGAGCTGTGTGTAATGAATAAAACGATGCTGTGAATCGCGGATGCTCTGTGTTCTTTTTTTCTCTTATACAGCTAAGTTCTGGTATATACCTGAGGCTCAAAAACAACTTATTCTTCAATTAATATCTTTCATTTTGAGATATGATTATTTTGTCTTTGAAGATGAGTTTTATCTCCAAATTAAGGGGACTGCCATGGGTACCAGGTTCGCCCCAAGTTATGCCAATCTTTTTATGGGGGCATTCGAACAGAAATATATTTATGATTCCTGATTTGAGGCAAACCGGGTATTCTATGGCAGATATATAGACAATCTTATTTTCATCTGGAGGGGCAAGGAAGATTCAGCACAATCTTTTGTCAACCATATTAATAAGAATAACAGGGGCCGGGGTGCGTGTCCAGAGAGTAATGGTGCTCAGTTGCATTTTCAGAGGCTCCTGCTCAATCTGACTGAATTTACAGCTTTTGCTAAAATATTTATGCTCACTTCTCAGTAATTCAGCCGGGACAATTATACTTTTCCTTGAGACATAAGCAGAAGGTCTCAGAACAAGCTATATCCCTTCTACGAGCCCTGAAACGGACTCCTGGGGCCTCGGACGGTGAACCTTTTAAGAATCAAGGGGCTCCTCCCCTATAACTCGGGTACATTAAACACGCAAAGAACTGCATCTCACTTTAATGTTGTATAACTCTTCAACTCCAACAAATGGAGGAGGAACTCTATTTTCAAAACAAGGCTATGCTGGCTGACTTACAGCATCATATACTATATTGCCCAGATCAGCCTGAGAGGACAGCGGGAACCAAGCACACAGAGCGGGAGTTCACAAAGACCAACAAAATGGTGGAACTACTCACTAGTACAGAAAGCAGCATCATACAGCCATTGAATCTGAGTTCTTCTATTAAATCTGTGGGCACGCAGATTCATAAGGCAGTTAAAGCGGAGACCGGTAAAAAAAACACAGCAACTTACTACATCGCTCTGTTTACAAAAGGCTCCCCTGGATAAAGCAGCTCTCAGATTTAAAGCATTGAGTACGCAATTAACAGAGAGTGGAATGCCGGATACTGTTCCCTATTCCTGGCGGGTCCACAGCTACCTCAACAATGCTCAGCATGCAATGACCTGGAGAACCACAGTCCTAAAAGATCAAGCAGACTTCAGACACTTTCTAGAGTGTGATGAGAGAGCACTGGCAGTGATGAACTGGGGTTTCTGATTCCTATTCCTCCTTTAACAAGCAGATAACATGTGCTCCATCTTCCCTAAAGAATAAAGTGTACCATGTCAAGGTGATTTCTGGAATCGGTCAAACAGCAGCCTTATTCTCTTTTCTTTTTTGTCTTTTTTTTGCTGTTTACTTTTAGTTTCTAAGAACACTGAGGACATGTGTTTGAGGACTATGGAGGAATTTTAACCACCTTTAATATAAGCCGGGTGTAATATGTGCTCTAGGGGTTATAACTGTATAACATTCTATGTTTTCATGTATATGCCTGCTCAGGTGCCGGTACGCATCAAGTTAAGCGGTACGGTATGGCTCTGCTAATTTTTTCCAACATTTAAAGAATTGCCATATTGTGTACCTTATTCTACAGATAGCTGTAGCATTTATCTTAAGGCACAATACTGCTATTAGAGCTGGCATATTGCCTATTACAACATCGATCCCACAGCTTGTTTCTATCTCCCCTGAGCAGTTGGGCTAGTAATATTTTTGTTATACTAGTGCTCACTAAACCAATATATTCCTATATTACAGTTCCCTAGCACAGCTGTCACCTCGGTTTTATAGCTAACACATCTAACTATGCACACCTTACGAGCCCTTCTCCAGTGCGTTATGATAGTGCTTACCACTTCACTCTGTAGTTTATAGTAAGCTCATGGTTTGTATCCTTTTTTTTGTTTTTTTTATTATTTTCCATTTGCTTTCTGATGTTTATATAAGTCACGATATTCTATCTTTGTGTCTCCACATGGTCCTAATACAACTGTTTATTGTGTTAAACTTCCTCTATAAGTAATCTTAGTTTGCTAGGATCCATGAGGGATCCATAGAGGAGTTGTCAGGAATTAAATATAAGGAAACAGAAGTTATATCCCACTATATGCAATATATCTTGGCTTTGTGTAAAAAGAGAATGGTTGTTATCATTGCTATGATGCTTAAATCCTTAATTTCGCATTACATTAGAAAATCTGCAAGTCTATAGATTATGGTGTGAGACTATTTAATTAAACGTCAGCATGTTCCGATCTCAGAGCGTATATAGATATGCATCACTTCTACCATTACATACATATACATTGGATACTGCAATATCCCTAAATAACTTGCTTTATTAATAAGAGAGCTAGCTTTGGTGTTTAAACTTATACTATATGACCTGTACATAGCCTAGAGAAGACTCACAGGCCCCAATTTATCAAAGGTCTTGCGGACCTGATCCGACACTGCGGATCAGGTCCGCAAGACCTCGCTAAATGCGGAGAGCAATACGCTCTCCGCATTTAACATGACACCAGCAGCTCACAAGAGCTGCTGGTGTCATGTTAAACGTATTCGATCGGGTTGATTTCCGGCGATTCCTGTCCGCCTGCTCAGAGCAGGCGGACAGGGTTAGGGAGCAGCGGTCTTTAGACCGCTGCTTCATAACTTGTGTTTCTGGCGAGTCTGAAGACTCACCAGAAACACGGCCACAGTATTACTTTGCTCAGCTTATCTACGTCTATGTCCTCCTACGCATGCTCCTACACCTCTTACCAACAGACCGTTTTGTAGCAGGCTATAATTCTGATCACTACATATTTCATAATGTGAATTAGAATAACAGCTCATGGCTCTTTCAATCCTCCATAAGCCTAAACCTATATGCAGGTAGTAAACTGCTTCACCTATGCCATTACTAAAGTGAATACAGATACACTAGCGTAATTCTTGTGAGACATAAGCATTGATTTTCGTATGCCTTGGCATACTGTTCTAATATATGATTGTAAAACTGTATTTTCCTAACTTTATATTCTACACAATTTCCCTTACAATCTGAAACATTTATTCACAAAAAGGGAACATTCAAACAAAACCAAATTTGAATTTTACTAGGCTATATATTTTAAGTTCAAATCCCATGCAAATTTAAACAAAAACAAAATTCAAGAATAAAATTCAAAATTTAAAATAAAAAAAACCAGATAGAAACTGAATAAGTAATATTTAGATGTAAATCACTATATATATAAAACGGACTAGGAAAACTTTAATGAAAGGCTGGTCCTCTCAGCAAACAAAATTCTTATTTATAAAGTAACAAAGTACTGTAAAGCTTTATTCTTGTAAAATAAAAAAAACAACTGTTTATAAGCAGGTCAACTTTCCAGCAGAGGTGGTAATATAGTTAAATTTTAGTTTTCCTAACCACTGCTCAATAATTTTATTTTAAATCTGGGGAACAGACTCTGAATAGTGTGTCTCTCACAGCATAGTTTGCCAGACTATTTTACCTGCCCCAAATGCAAGGAATTAACATCATATCTATAGGGCAATGAAACACCAGACTAAACAAAAGTTAAGCAATTTAGACTTCCTGTAAAGGAGATAATTTTGTATATAAGGGCCTCGATCCGATATAAATCGTCGCCCACAAAAGCCGGCGACGCCAAATTTTGTGCGGGTTTGGTATCCTATATACGGCGTAGCTTAGACGTTACGTGCGTATTTTTCTGCCTTCGCCCGTACTTTTTTGGCCCATAGACTGACATACAAAACACGCGCAGTTTGGTATCCAATATATAGCGTAAGGACTTACGCGCCCAGATTTCAGAAAATCTACTCCATTCTCATCTCGCCACAAATTGCAGGCGCAGGAGCCCTTGCACTGACTTAGAAACCAACGTAACTCTCTGAAAGCCTAACAAATGCATGCTTAACAACATACATATCAGCAGCTTGATCTCAAATAGTTAACCTCTTTAAAGCATTTATTATTCCTGCCCCTGCAAGTTTGTCAAACCAATCACAAAGGGGTGCATCATGGGGCACAAGGGGTGCATCATGGGGCACAAGGGTGGTTCATTGGGCACAAGGGTGCATCATTGGGCACAAGGGGTGCATCATGGGGCACAAGGGGTGCATCATGGGACACAAGGGTGGTTCATGGGGCACAAGGGTGCATCATGGGGCACAAGGGGTGCTGGAAGCCCTACAATCCCCTGTTGATCCGTCTATACATGCTGATTCTATAGTTGCTGCTGAGGTCCCTGGTCATGGTGCTGCCCCTGCTGCAGCTGGTCATTGAATTACATACTGCGGATTTCCACTGCATGAAAGTGAAACTACTACATCCCACCCCCATTCCCTTAACCACCCTAATTAATGAAAACATATCATTAGTTTAATTCATGTTTTGGTCACTATGATTTATTGACTATCATTTATAAGAATGAAAATGGATGTTTATACCTTATGTAAATACATTATTATTTAGATATATATACCCATGTGCAGGGATAGGCAAGGTGTCCTTCACTAAAGGTCTTTACCTTAGAAAATGTCAGCCACAGCCTTGGCTCGTGCCTATCCCTGCACATGTGTCAATTTCTATTGGATGTGAGAAACCTTGATTTACATCTTATAATTGAATATCACTATATGTACCCTTCATACACAATTATGTGATGTGGAACACTATTAGTTAAAAAAGGAATTTTAACTCGCTGCAGGATGCGTTTTTATAGCATTTCCTTCTCCCTATAAAAACCATTGTCTTATGCATAAGCACTCTAGCCAACAAATAAAGTCTACCGACAGTAGGCATTTTACTGGCATCCCCCAAATATTTGTGTAGTGCGTTTGCACCCTTCTAGTTCTCAGAATAACTATGTGATGTGGTTTATAGAACATGAATATGTCATAAACATGATGATATTACCTTTTTTGGGCCATTTCCAGACAGGCCTTATTATATGTTTCAACAATATTAGTGTACTAAAACGCCCCTCACATGGATGTGGATGACAATTATATGATAAATAACAGAGGACAAGATTTATGCTGAAATATAACAATATTATTTTTTTTTTTTAGGGTTCTTAGATGAGAGGGCTGAGGTGCCTGGAGTGGCTCTCCTGGGTCTTCTGGGTTGTGTGGATTCAGAGGATTCTGCAGGAGTGCTGGCCACAGATGAGAGGCTGGAGGCAGTGTCCTGCTGGTGTGTGAAATGCTCCACCAACACACCCAACAGTTGGTTTTGTTCCCGCCATCTGTTGTCAGTCTGCATCTGCATATCCGAAATAACTCTCATCATCTGAGACTGGTTTTGTACTATACCATTTAAAGATGCTGCCATGTCCCGTTGCAGCTCAATGGAACGCTGGAGTAAAGTCTGTTGGCTCCTGTAAAACCTGCGTTGGTCTCTCTGTATTTTCTCGCTGCTTGCTATGAGCCTCCTCTGGAGGGAAATGTATTTGTCGCCCATGGGAGAATATAGATGATCTACAGGCTGTTGACCAGCAGGGATCATAGGCGCAGGTTCACCTCTAGCTGCTGTTGCATCTGGAACATCCTCAGCTTCTGCTGCATCTGGAACATCCTCAGCTTCTGCTGCATCTGGAACGTCCTCAGCTGGTGCTGCCTGAGGAACTACTACAGCTGGTGCTGCCTGAGGAACTACTACAGCTTGTGCTGTATGAGGAACTACTTAAGCTGGTGCTGCCTGAGGAACTACTTCAGCTGGTGCTACCTGAGGAACTACTTCAGCTGGTGCTGCCTGAGGAACTACTACAGCTGGTGCTGCATCAGGGACAAATACACCTATATGCTCCTCTTCAGATGCTGGAGCTTATCCAAGGGAAGTGGATGCTGGAGCTCTTCGGGTGGACTGGTAGTCCCATTGCCGACTGGTGTGCAACCACTCAGCCTGTCCAGTTTGCATGTCCTGTATGTAAAAGCCCTGACTGGCCTGATATTGGGGGGGGGGGGGGGTAAAGACATGTACCCTTTGGGGCTGACTTGGCTCCCCCTCAAAGCCAAAAGAACAATCCTCCGGCCAGGGATCCTGCCAGGGCTCGTCTGCAAATGTTGGTGGCATGACGTCTGGCTCCTCAACAGAGGCAATCCAACCCAGATCATGCCTGGGAGCATACTGTCCTTGTTGATGGATTCTCTGGACTGGTGGTTGCGGTGGAGGCATTCTCTGGACTGGTGGTTGCGGTGGAGGCATTCTCTGGACTGGTGGTTGTGGTGGAGGCATTCTCTGGACTGGTGGTTGCGGTGGATGCATGCCCGTTTGCACCCTGGTGACAGGAGATTCTGTGGAGGAGTCAAATGATGAGAGGTATTAGAACAACCCTCTGAGGAAGCGTTTTGCGAAACGCGTGTCAGGGGTCCTCTGGGAGAAGCCTCGTCTCCATGTTTTTTAACTAGCTTACCCATGTTATAAATTATAACCTTATTCTCGATACTGTTAGCTCAGCAGCACATAGATAATTGTAAAACTAATTGTAATTAGCCCTCGGATTGTAAGGGCTTAGTTTATATGCATATTTGTGCTGCTGGCCTTGATTAATATTTATTGTTGTCAATCCTCCATATCCTAGGAGGGTTGGCTTTTATAACTGGGTTTAAGTGTTTTTACTCTTTGCTGCTGCTATTATATGTGTGGAAGTTTTTTGTTAATATCAATAAAGTTTAAAGTATGAATGTTGATAATTTAAGAAGATAATTTAAGCTTAATTTTCTTTTTGGGCTGAGTTTAAACTTAATACACATTTCTGAGCTGCTTATATACAGTTGTATATCCTAATACAAATATTTTTAGTACAATCTCATATATATATCCATGTGGGCATACAATGTACATTGATAAATGCTAGGGCCTATACTCATTCTCATGTCAAACTCTATAACATGCATGTGCACATTATGATTTGTGATATGAGGGATTTTAATATGCAAAGTATACATGTATGTGTTTCATACAATAGTTATGTGTACATGTCAGTGATGTGTTCTTTAAGTGACACTATTTGCTTTAGCCTGATGTAGGCACATAACGTGCTTTCTTGAGCAAAAAGTATTGTGATGGCTATAGTGTCCATTTACTGAAAACTCTACATGTGGCTTGTGGCCTGTGTTACTCTGAGACATGTTAGTATTTCACTATTCCACCTCATATCATGAATTTCAATGTGTTAAGTAGCATTAAATGGACATTAAACCCATTTTTATTCTTTCATGATTCAGCTAGAGCATGCAATTTTAAACAACTTTCTAATTTACTTACATTACCTAATTTGCTTCATTCTCTTGATATTCTTTGCTGAAAAGCATCTCTAGATAGGCTCAGAAGCTGCTGATTGGTGGCTGCACATCAATGACTCATGTGATTGGCTCACCCATGTGCATTGATATTTAATAAACAAAGAATATCAGTATAATGAAGCAAATTAAATAATAGAAGTAAATTGGGATGTTGTTTAAAACTGCATTCTCTATCTGAATAATGAAATAAAAAGATTTGGTTTAATGACCCTTTAATGTGAAATATAATTGTATATGTTTTTGTTAGTAGGCCAAATACCATGCTCCTCATTGTGTACATGAATGTGTGACATTAAAGGATGTTATATCGCAAATACATATAATACTGGTGTGTGGGATGTTACTCACCAGCATGCTGTGCTGATGTTGCAGCCCCTGAGTCACAAGACCCAGGAAGTCCACGGACTGCTGTGATGCTCAGGGACCTGCGTATTATCTCCTGCCATTCATTGTATTCAGCCTTCTGGGGAGGACCACCGCCTGTTCCCCTCTGGTACATGGCTCATTTTCTCCTTCACCTGCCTCTTGCAGTCGTTCCATCTTTTCTTTAGCCCATCGACATTCCTCCTATGCTGGGCCACGCTGTTGGCTGCCTCCTCGACCAACAGCCATGCATCCCTATGCCTTCGGGCAACTCCTTTGCCCTTCTCTTGGCCAAAGAGGGCAGTGTGGTTCTCCATGACAGCCTGGACTAGCGCTAGATTTTAAGCAAAAGAGAAGTTCGGGCACCTCATGCGCTCGTCAGTGGCCGCCTGGCTTCCTCCCTGGGATGTCCCTGTTGTGGGTTCCTCCCTATCCTCTCCCTCCTCCCCCCTTCTGTCCCCATGTGCACCCTCTGTCCCTCTTCTAAGTGTGCCTGGTCTCGGGGCAGCCCCCCTCCCATCATCCCTTCTGGCTCTCCCTCTCCCCACTCCACTTACTCCCTGACGGGGACCCTGCTGCTCCTCCTGTCCATAATCCTCTCCCTGCAACTCCCCTCCTCCCCTCCGCCCTACCTCTCCCTGTCATCCTCAAACTACACACACTCACACACTCACACTCACTCCCAGTTCAATCACACACAATCACAACCAAATACTCAGCCTATCACACTGTAAAAGATAAATAAAATGTGTGAGGTGTTAGAAAAAAAAAGTGTTGTGTATTTTGTATATGTATGTATGCAAAATGTGTGCAATATGTAAAAAAAAAGTGTAAGTAAATGTACAGGCTTAACCAAACACAAATCCAAAAATCCGACCTAACTAACTTTGATGAATTGCGCCTCTCTCACTGCTCTTACTAATTATCACTATACTCACTGTAGTGTGCTGTAGCTCCAAGAACCAACCAAACACACTAAAGAAAATGGCGGCTGCGCATGGGTTTATGTATGAATTTTGAATTACGTAATTACGTGGCGCATCTTTTAGAACTTGCGGTTAATTTTTACGATTCGTAGCCTAATTTGCATCAAACTACTCTTTATTGAGACTTTACATGAACAAAATACTGGCGTAAGTACTTGCGATGACTAAAATGTGTATTTGCGCACATTTTAGTTGATCACCGGTTTTCATACTTACGCCAGTTTAGCATGTGACGGTGCAGTATATTGGATAGCTCGAGTTGGGAGGTGAAATTACGGGTGGTGCGGGTTCCCTCGCTTGCGCCGAAAACTAAGCCGTATATCGGATCGCGCCCAAGGAGCAGAAATCAAGTATTTAAAAAAAATAAAAAAAATTTGAGTCCTAAAATATAGACTAAATTGAAAATGATGGCTAAATTAAACACCCTTCAGGTGTTTTTAGTTTAAACAGTGAAAAATGTTGAAAAAAAATGTTTGTGCTTTAAAAATATTGCTCTAAACTATATTACTTGTAAATTCAAATAGTGTGTCACACACACAAAATAACTTGCCAACTTACCTTCCTGCACCTTCCCCCAAGAGGAAGGAATTTACATTAACATAGGGCAAGCTACAGCTCTAGGTGTAACGAAAATACAGAAATGAATCCTTTGTACAAAAAAATGTGCAAGAAAATTACAATCTTTATAAAATGGACCTTATATTCCATTTATAAAGGAGCAAAAGTCAATATCACTTTAACCTGACTAGGGCAACTATTAAAGGGACACTGAACCCAAATGTTTTCTTTCGTAATTTAGATAGAGCATGAAATTTTAAGCAACTTTCTAATTTAGTCCTATTATCAAATTTTCTTCATTCTCTTGGTATCTTTATTTAAAATGCAAGTTTAGATGCCGGCCCATTTTTGGTGAACAACCTGGGTTGTTCTTGCTGATTGGTGGATACATTCATCCACCAATAAAAAAGTACTGCCCATAGGTCTGAACCAAAAAAAAAGCTTAGATGCCAACTTTTTCAAATAAAGATAGCAAGAGAACGAAGAAAATTTGATAATAGGAGTAAATTAGAAAGTTGCTTAAAATTTGGCTTCCTCCCTGGGATGTCCCTGGTGTGGGTTCCTCCCTATCCTCTCCCTCCTCCCCCCTTCTGTCCCCATGTGCACCCTCTGTCCCTTTTCTAAGTGTGCCTGGTCTCGGGGCAGCCCCACTCCCATCATCCCTTCTGGCTCTCCCTCTCCCCACTCCATTTACTCCCTGATGGGGACCCTGCTGCTCCTCCTGTCCATAATCCTCTCCCGGCAACTCCCCTCCCCTCCTCCGCCCTACCTCTCCCTGTCATCCTCAAACTACACACACTCACACACTCACACTCACTCCCAGTTCAATCACACACAATCACAACCAAACACTCAGCTTATCACACTGTAAAAGATAAATAAAATGTGTGAGGTGTTAGAAAAAAAAGTGTTGTGTATTTTGTATATGTATGTATGCAAAATGTGTGCAATATGTAAAAAAAAGTAAATGTACAGGCTTAACCAAACACAAATCCAAAAATCCGACCTAACTAAGGCCTAGATTTGGAGTTTGGCGGTAGCCGTGAAAACCAGCGTTAGAGGGTCCTAACGCTGGTTTTAGGCTACCGCCGGTATTTGGAGTCATTCAAAAAAGGGTCTAACGATCACTTTTCAGCCGCGACTTTTCCATACCGCAGATCCCCTTACGTCAATTGCGTATCCTATCTTTTCAATGGGATCTTTCTAACTCCGGTATTTAGAGTCGTATCTGAAGTGAGCGTTAGAAATCTAACGACAAAACTCCAGCCGCAGAAAAAAGTCAGTAGTTAAGAGCTTTCTGGGCTAACGCCGGTTCATAAAGCTCTTAACTACTGTGCTTAAAAGTACACTAACACTCATAAACTACCTATGTACCCCTAAACCGAGGCCCCCCCACATCGCCGACACTCGATTAAATTTTTTTAACCCCTAATCTGCCGACCGCCACCTACGTTATACTTATGTACCCCTAATCTGCTGCCCCTAACACCGCCGACCCCTATATTATATTTATTAACCCCTAACCTGCCCCCCACAACGTCGCAGCCAGCTACCTACACTTATTAACCCCTAATCTGCCGTCCGCACGCCGCCGCCAGCTACATTATAGCTATGTACCCCTAATCTGCTGCCTCTAACACCGCCGACCCCTATATTATATTTATTAACCCCTAATCTGCCCCCCTCAACGTCGCCTCCACCTGCCTACACTTATTAACCCCTAATCTGCCGAGCGGACCGCACAGCTACTATAATAAAGTTATTAACCCCTAATCCGCCTCACTAACCCTATAATAAATAGTATTAACCCCTAATCTGCCCTCCCTAACATCGCCGACACCTACCTTCAATTATTAACCCCTAATCTGCCGACTGGAGCTCACTGCTATTCTAATAAATGTATTAACCCCTAAAGCTAAGTCTAACCCTAACACTAACACCCCCCTAAATTAAATATAATTTTAATCTAACGAAATTAATTAACTCTTATTAAATAAATTATTCCTATTCAAAGCTAAATACTTACCTGTAAAATAAACCCTAATATAGCTACAATATAAATTATAATTATATTATAGCTATTTTAGGATTTATATTTATTTTACAGGTAACTTTGTATTTATTTTAACCAGGTACAATAGCTATTAAATAGTTAAGAACTATTTAATAGCTAAAATAGTTAAAATAATTACAAATTTACCTGTAAAATAAATCCTAACCTAAGTTACAATTAAACCTAACACTACACTATAAATAAATTAATTAAATAAAATACCTATAATTATCTACAATTAAACCTAACACTACACTATCAATAAATAAATTAAATACAATTCCTACAAATAAATACAATGAAATAAACTAACTAAAGTACAAAAAATAAAAAAGAACTAAGTTACAAAAAATAAAAAAATATTTACAAACATTAGAAATATATTACAACAATTTTAAACTAATTACACCTACTCTAACAACAATAACAAAGCCCCCCAAAATAAAAAAATGCCCTACCCTATTCTAAATTACTAAAGTTCAAAGCTCTTTTCCCTTACCAGCCCTGAACAGGGCCCTTTGCGGGGCATGCCCCAAGAAGTTCAGCTCTTTTGCATGTAAAAAAAAACATACAATACCCCCCCCCCAACATTACAGCCCACCACCCACATACCCCTAAACTAACCCAAACCCCCCTTAAATAAACCTAACACTAAGCCCCTGAAGATCTCCCTACCTTGAGTCGTCTTCACCCAGCTGAGCCAAATTCTTCATCCAAGAGGAGCAAGAAGAGGTCCTCCATCCGGTAGAAGTCTTCATCCAAGCGGGGCAGAAGAGGTCTTCCATCCGATTGAAGTCTTCATCCAAGAGGCATCTTCTATCGTCATCCATCCGGAGTGGAGCGGCAGCATCCTGAAGACCTCCGACGCGGAACATCCATCCTGGCCGACGACTGAACGACGAATGACGGTTCCTTTAAATGATGTCATCCAAGATGGCGTCCCTCGAATTCCGATTGGCTGATAGGATTCTATCAGCCAATCGGAATTAAGGTAGGACTATTCTGATTGGCTGATGGAATTAGCCAATCAGAATCAAGTTCAATCCGATTGGCTGATCCAATCAACCAATCAGATTGAGCTCGCATTCTATTGGCTGATCGGAACAGCCAATAGAATGCGAGCTCAATCTGATTGGCTGATTGGATTAGCCAATCGGATTGAACTTGATTCTGATTGGCTGATTCCATCAGCCAATCAGAATATTCCTACCTTAATTCCGATTGGCTGATAAAATCCTATCAGCCAATCGGAATTCGAGGGACGCCATCTTGGATTACGTCATTTAAAGGAACCGTCATTCGTCATTCAGTCGTCGGCCAGGATGGATGTTCCGCGTCGGAGGTCTTCAGGATCGTCGGAGGTCTTCAGGATGCTGTCGCTCCGCTCCGGATGGATGACGATCAAAGATGCCTCTTGGATGAAGACTTCAATCGGATGGAAGACCTCTTCTTGCTCCTCTTGGATGAAGAATTTTGCTCGGCTGGGTGAAGACGACTCAAGGTAGGGAGATCTTCAGGGGCTTAGTGTTAGGTTTATTTAAGGGGGGTTTGGGTTAGATTAGGGGTATGTGGGTGGTGGGTTGTAATGTTGGGGGGGGGTATTGTATGTTTTTTTTTACAGGCAAAAGAGCTGAACTTCTTTGGGCATGCCCCGCAAAGGGCCCTGTTCAGGGCTGGTAAGGTAAAAGAGCTTTGAACTTTAGTAATTTAGAATAGGGTAGGGCATTTTTTTATTTTGGGGGGCTTTGTTATTTTATTAGGGGGCTTAGAGTAGGTGTAATTAGTTTAAAATTGTTGTAATATATTTCTAATGTTTGTAAATATTTTTTTATTTTTTGTAACTTAGTTCTTTTTTATTTTTTGTACTTTAGTTAGTTTATTTCATTGTATTTATTTGTAGGAATTGTATTTAATTTATTTATTGATAGTGTAGTGTTAGGTTTAATTGTAGATAATTATAGGTATTTTATTTAATTAGTTTATTGATAATGTAGTGTTAGGTTTAATTGTAACTTAGGTTAGGATTTATTTTACAGGTAAATTTGTAATTATTTTAACTATTTTAGCTATTAAATAGTTCTTAACTATTTAATAGCTATTGCACCTGGTTAAAATAAATACAAAGTTACCTGTAAAATAAATATTAATCCTAAAATAGCTATAATATAATTATAATTTATATTGTAGCTATATTAGGGTTTATTTTACAGGTAAGTATTTAGCTTTAAATAGGAATAATTTATTTAATAAGAGTTAATTAATTTCGTTAGATTAAAATTATATTTAATTTAGGGGGGTGTTAGTGTTAGGGTTAGACTTAGCTTTAGGGGTTAATAAATTTATTAGAATAGCGGTGAGCTCCAGTCGGCAGATTAGGGGTTAATAATTGAAGTTAGGTGTCGGCGATGTTAGGGAGGGCAGATTAGGGGTTAATACTATTTATTATAGGGTTAGTGAGGCGGATTAGGGGTTAATAACTTTATAATAATAGCGGTGCGGTTCGCTCGGCAGATTAAGGGTTAATAAGTGTAGGCAGGTGGAGGCGACGTTGTGGGGGGCAGATTAGGGGTTAATAAATATAATATAGGGGTCAGCGGTGTTAGGGGCAGCAGATTAGGAGTACATAGGGATAATGTAAGTAGCGACGGTTTACGGAGCGGCAGATTAGGGGTTAATAATAATATGCAGGGGTCAGCGATAGCGGAGGTGGCAGATTAGGGGTTAATAAGTGTAAGGTTAGGGGTGTTTAGACTCGGGGTACATGTTAGAGTGTTAGGTGCAGACGTAGGAAGTGTTTCCCCATAGGAAACAATGGGGCTGCGTTAGGAGCTGAACGCGGCTTTTTTGCAGGTGTTAGGTTTTTTTTCAGCTCAAACAGCCCCATTGTTTCCTATGGGGGAATCGTGCACGAGTACGTTTTTGAGGCTGGCCGCGTCCGTAAGCAACTCTGGTATCGAGAGTTGAAGTTGCATTAAATATGCTCTACGCTCCTTTTTTGGAGCCTAACGCAGCCATTCTGTGGACTCTCAATACCAGAGTTATTTTAAAGGTGCGGCCAGAAAAAAGCCAGCGTTAGATACGCGGGTCGTTACTGACAAAACTCTAAATCTAGCCGTAACTTTGATGAATTGTGCCTCTCTCACTGCTCTTACTAATTATCACTATACTCACTGTAGTGTGCTGTAGCTCCAAGAACCAACCAAACACACTAAAGAAAATGGCGGCTGCGCATTGGGTTTATGTATGAATTTTGAATTGCGTAATTACGTGGCGCATCTTTTAGAACTGGCGGTTAATTTTTATGATTCGTAGCCTAATTTGCATTAAACTACTCTTTATTGAGACTTTACATGAACAAAATACTGGCGTAAGTACTTGCGACGACTAAAATGTGTATTTGCGCACATTTTAGTTGATCACCGGTTTTTCATACTTACTCCAGTTTAGCATGTGACGGCACAGTATATTGGATAGCTCGAGTTGGGAGGGGAAATTACGGGCGGTGTGGGTTCCCTCGCTTGCGCCGGAAACTACGCCGTATATCGGATCGCACCCAAGGATCAGAAATCAAGTATTTAAAAAAAAAAAAAAAAAAAAGTCCTAAAATATAGACTAAATTGAAAATGATGGCTAAATTAAACACCCTTCAGGTGTTTTTAGTTTAAACAGTGAAAAATGTTGAAAAAAAAAATGTTTGTGCTTTCAAAATATTGCTCTAAACTATATTACTTCTATTAAATTCAAATAGTGTGTCACACACGCAAAATAACTTGCCAACTTACCTTCCTGCACCTTCCCCCAAGAGGAAGGAATTTACATTAACATAGGGCAAGCTACAGCTCTAGGTGTAACAAAAATACAGAAATGAATCCTTTGTACAAAAAAATGTGCAAGAAAATTACAATCTTTATAAAATGGACCTTATATTCCATTTATAACGGAGCAAAAGTCAATATCACTTTAACCTGACTAGGGCAACTATTAAAGGGACACTGAAGCCAAATGTTTTCTTTTGTAATTTAGATAGAGCATGAAATGTTAAGCAACTTTCTAATTTAGTCCTATTATCACATTTTCTTCATTCTCTTGGTATCTTTATTTGAAATGCAAGTTTAGATGCAAGCCCATTTTTGGTGAACAACCTGGGTTGTGCTTGCTGATTGGTGGATACATTCATCCATTAATAAAAAAGTGCTGTCCATAGGTCTGAACCAAAAAAAGCTTAGATGCCATCTTTTTCAAATAAAGATAGCAAGAGAACAACGAAAATTTGATAATAGGAGTAAATTAGAAAGTTGCTTAAAATTACATGCTCTATCTGAATCACAAAAGAAAAAATGTGGGTTCCGTGTCCCTTTAAGTAAATGCGCGTATCCCGCTTCACAAGCTGAACCGCTTGTGAAGCGGGATACGCGTCAGCGGGTTTGTTTTGCTGTGCCTGTTATGTTATACACGCTTTGAGATGTATTAAATACAATTTTACTTGCAAATCTCTCACAGTCCTTCTTTACACCATTACTGCGGAATCTGTTTCCTAATTTAATTTAGGCAATTGTATTTAATTTAGATAATTTGTTTAATTATAGTGTAGTGTTAGGTGTTATTGTAACTTAAGTTAGGTTTTATTTTACAGGTACTTTGCATTTATTTTAGCTAGGTAGTTATTAAATAGTTAATAACTTTTTAGTAACTATTCAACCTAGTTAAAATAAATACAAACTTGCCTGTAAAATAAAAATAAACCCTAAGCTAGCTACAATGTAACTATTAGTTATATTGTAGCTATCTTAGGGTTTATTTTACAGGTAAGTATTTAGTTTTAAATAGGAATAATTTAGTTAATGATAGCAATATTTATCTAGATTTATTGTAATTATATTTAAGTTAGGGGGTGTTAGGGTTAGACTTAGGTTTAGGGGTTAATAACTTTAATATAGTGGCAGCGACGTTGGGGGCAGCAGATTAGGGGTTAATAAATAGTAGGTAGGTTGCAGCGACATTGGGGGCAGCAGATTAGGGGTTAATAAATATAATGTAGGTTTCAGCGATGTTGGGGGCAGCAGATTAGGGGTTAATACATATAATGTAGGTGGCGGCGGTGTCCGGAGCGGCAGATTAGGGGTTAATAATTATAATGTAGGTGTCAGCGATGTTGGGGGTGGCAGATTAGGGGTTAATAAGTGTAAGATTAGGGGTGTTTAGACTCGGGGTTCATGTTAGGGTGTTAGGTGTAAACATAAAATGTATTTACCCATAGGAATCAATGTGGCTGCGTTAAGGAGTTCTACGCTGCTTTTTTGCAGGTGTTAGACTTTTTCTCAGCCCATTGATTCCTATGGGGAAATCGTGCATGAGCACGTACGACCAGCTCACCACTGATTTAAGCAGCGCTGGTATTGGAGTGCGGTAATGAGCAAAATTTTGCTCAACGCTCACTTCTTGTCTTTTAACGACGGGTTTCTGAAAACTCGTAATACCAGCGCTGCAGGTAAGTGAGCGGTGAGACAAAACTGCTCGTTAGCACCGCATAGTCTCTAACGCAAAACTCGTAATCTGGACCATAACCTGCAATTTTCTAAAATTAAATCAACGTATATGATTCCTGCAAAACTAATTGGCATATGGATTTGTCTAAAACTTTGTAGCCACCAAAATGTGGTTATTAATTAGTTTAAAATATGTTTACTTGATACTAAATACAATTCTAATTTAGTACTAAATCTCTATGGTAAAACCACTAAACCAATACAAGTAAGTTGTGAAATAAACACTTTAAAAAGAGTCTCCATTCTTTCCAAAGAATTTATTAGGAATCAATATATGCTAATAATAAGAGAAAGATTTACAGGTATAATATACACATCTATTTTACAGCAAAACAGTCCAAAAAATTAATACAGGGCAACTCTACTACAACCCCAATTTGTGCAACACTGCTAAAATAATCTTAGGAATATACGCCAAATTCCCCAATGTGTCCAAAATGAGCCATCCTTTCAGGCACAGGATAAGAAGAGAGAGATAAGAAAAAATAGAGAGTGTTTCCCAATTTTATTCTCATTTCAAAGGGGTTTGGCCTAGCACATGCCAGTCAAGGCTAATGGGAGTGTCTTTAATTAAACACCTAGTTCAGAGAGAAAGGTGTATCGGGGGGGGGGGGGGGATTTCAATAACAGCTAGGTCAGTAAGCTATGTCACCACACCCTGACCCAGCTCTGGTTATCTTACTTACCGGAATATATCTAATTTGGAACTAGGACACACCCCACCCTTCCCCCTATTACACAAGCAGCTCTTGTCCGCTGTACCCCTTCCCCTAATAATTTACATAACATTCAGCTTATTACACACCTGTATGTTCATATATTTGCCCTAAGTAACTACCATTTGTCATAACATTCACGATAAAACTGGTCCCAGAGTGACCAACGCAGTAGTTACCTCAAATTCCTGTCATAAAAGAAAACTGAGGTTTCATTTATGTTTGTCTAGTTTCCCTTTCTATTGTTACTTATGTTTCAGATTTCTAGTGTTCTATAGAAGGTCTAATTTTATGTTTTTCATATACAGGTAGACACTGTTACTGTGTCACTTCCAATGTAATAGAGTTTTGTGCAGCCTGTGAGCTATATATATTCATTTGCATACTTGTCAATTATTGGACCATTATTCTGTTATTCACAATGCACACATATACCTGTGAGCTTTAATAATTTTTGCCTGAAAAGCTATTGTATATTCATTTATTGTATGTGTGACAAACACTGTTATCTTCTTTTTGATGTACCATTTAAAACCTCAATAAAAAAAAAAGAATAACAGGGGCCTAAAATTTACCAGTTGTATCTATCATGACTCCATAGTTTTTCTAGATCTCTCTTTGCGAATTAACCAGGACAATAACATTACTAGTATCACTTATTTAAAAAAATATGGACTGTAATAGTTATTTAAACTATACAAGTAATCATTACCATCCTTGGAAGAAAAACGTCCCATATGGACCGTTTAAAAGAATTCGACGAAATTGTAGTAACATCAAGGACTATGAAATACAGAGTCAGATCCTCAAAAAGAGATTTCAAGAAAAAGGCTATCCTGCCAAATTGGTGGAAGGTGGATATAGAAGGGCAAAAAATGACAACAGAGATGATTATTTTAAAATCAATAAGAATCTCAAATCCAATAAATCTAACAATATAATAATGATTATCACCCAATACAATTCGAATCATGACCAAATTAGAGAAATAATAATCAGAAATTGGAAAATTATAAAAAAAGATCCCATTCTGGGGGACTTAACAGATTATAAACTCATGGTAATCTTTAAAAGGGCACCCAATCTGAAAACTATTTTAGCACCTTGCAAAGTTGTCAAACATATTAAAAAAACTTAAACTTCTAGGACATCTAGTAGCTTCAAGCCTAAAAAGGGAGCTTTTAGGTGTGGTATTAAGAGATGTAAAATGTGTGTCCATATAGAACATGCAAAGACTAAATTTAAATCCCACACAACTAAGAAAACTTATCCTATATCTGACAATATCATATGTGCATCCAACTATGTGATAAATCTTATATCTTGTATTTGTGGAATTCAATACGTAGGTCGCACATGTAGAAGGCTTAGCCACAGATGATCAGAACACTATTGTAATATGAAAAAAGATTTCAAATTGCATAGTTTCTCTAGACATTGTAATTTAAAACATAAAGGTAATTTGGAATGTTTCACGATTTTGCCAATTGAATTAATCAAGAAGTCACATATTTACAATTGGTACCATAGCTTGAGACAGAGAGAGACATTTTGGATCCACAAACTACAAACTTTACATCCCTCTGGACTTAATATGAATGTGGACTTTGCGGCTTTCGACTGACTCAATCTATGACAGCCACTTAGTAATATTTTCTGGGAAATAAATGCATATTGACTAAAGTGTTATAATATATATTCACACCTTTAGGGTTCACATAGATCTTTTAGTATTTGTAGGTATGTGATTATACATAAAGTTCCTTAGTTGGAGTTTAGTCAATTTTCAAATTTTAGAACATCTCAATTTATTTATTAGGTGTTATATGGTTGTCAACTGGTTGCATATTACTGTTAAGCATACGGACAAGCGTCAGGTCATCTAGTCACGAATTTAACTTACTGATAAGTCACGATGTGAATCATAAAAGTGTCCATTATTCTTCGGGCTTTGCAAGGGCTAGCCTCAGTACCCAAAGTTATGAGAGGGTTTGGGAACCTTGGTTAAGAAATGATTTATAAACCATTGGGGTCATCATCATGTTGGGCAGATAATATACAACCGAACCGGGATATTGTTTATGGATGAATTCTCTATATCGTATGAATTGATTTTAATCTTTTAGTTTAGATGTATTTTATACAAATAGATGGCTAGATTTCAAGTTGTGCGTTAGGGTTAAAAAGCAGAGTTAAGAGGTCCCAACGCTGCTTTTTAACGCCCGCTGGTATTACGAGTCTTGAAATGACAGGCTCACCACTAACTTTTTTGACCAGACTCAGAAATACCGCAAATCCACTTACGTCAATTGCGTATCCTATATTTTCAATGAGACTTGCATAGCGCCAGCATTACGAGTCTGACAAAAAGTGAGCGGTACACCCTCTCCTGTCAAGACTGGTACCGCATTTTAAAGTCAGTGAGCTATATATATTCAATTGCATACTTGTCTATTATTGGACTATTATTCTGTTATACACAATGCACACATATACCTGTGAGCTTTAATAATTTTTGCCTGAAAAGCTATTGTATATTAATTTATTGTATGTGTGACAAACACTGTTATCTTATTTTTTGATGTACCATTCAAAACCTCAATTATTATTTAGAGAAATAATAACCAGAAATTGGAAAATTATAAAAAAAGATCCCATTCTGGGGGACTTAACAGATGATAAAATCTTGGTAATCTTTAAAAGGGCACCCAATCTGAAAACTATTTTAGGACCTTGCAAAGTTGTCAAACATATTAAAAAAACTCAAACTTCTAGGACATCTATTAGCTTCAAGTCTAAAAATGGAGCTTTTAGGTGTGGTATTAAGAGATGTAAAATGTGTGTCCATATAGAACATGCAAAGACTAAATTTAAATCCCACACAACTAAGAAAACTTATCCTATATCTCACAATATCATATGTGCATCCAACTATGTGATATATCTTATATCTTGTATTTGTGGAATTCAATACGTAGGTCGCACATGTAGAAGGCTTAGCCACAGATGGTCAGAACACTATTGTAATATGAAAAAAGATTTCAAATTGCATAGTTTCTCTAGACATTGTAATTTAAAACATAAAGGTAATTTGGAATGTTTCATGATTTTGCCAATTGAATTCATCAAGAAGTCACATATTTACAATTGGTACCATAGCTTGAGACAGAGAGAGACATTTTGGATCCACAAACTACAAACTTTACATCCCTCTGAACTTAATATGAATGTGGACTTTGTGGCGTTCGACTGACTCAATCTATGAGAGCCACTTAGTAATATTTTCTGGGAAATAAATGCATATTGACTAAAGTGTTATAATATATATTAACACCTTTTATCTTTTAGTATTTGTAGGTATGTGATTATACATAAAGTTCCTTAGTTGGAGTTTAGTCAATTTTCAAATTTTAGAACATCTCAATTTATTTATTAGGTGTTATATGGTTGTCAACTGGTTGCATATTACTGTTAAGCATACGAACAAGCGTCAGGTCATCTAGTCACGAATTTAACTTACTGATAAGTCACGATGTGAATCATAACAGTGTCCATTATTCTATGGGCTTTTCAAGGGCTAGCCTCAGTACCCAAAGTTATGAGAGGGTTTGGGAACCTTGGTTAAGAAATGATTTATAAACCATTGGGGCCATCATCATGTTGGGCAGATAATATACAACCAAACTGGGATATTGTTTATGGATGAATTCTCTATATTGTATGAATTTATTTTAACCTTTTAGTTTAGATGCATTTTATACAAATAGACGGCTAGATTTTGAGTTGTGCGTTAGGGTTAAAAAGCAGCATTAAGAGGTCCCAAAGCTGCTTTTTAACCCCCGCTGGTATTACAAGTCTTGAAATGACAGGCTCACCACTCACTTTTTTGACCAGACTCAGAAATACCGCAAATCTACTTACATCAATTGCGTATCCTATATTTTCAATGGGACTTGCATAGCGCCGGTATTACGAGTCTGACAAAAAGTGAGCGGTACACCCTCTCCTGTCAAGACTGGTACCGCATTTTAAAGTCAGTAGTTAAGAGTTTTACACTACAATGCCGTAGCATAAAACTCTTAACCAAAGTGCTAAAAAGTACACTAACACCCATAAACTACCTATTAACCCCTAAACCGAGCCCCCACCCCACATCGCAAACACTAAAATAAATATTTTAACGGCTAATCTGCCGAACCGGACATCGCCGCCACTATAATAAATATATTAACAGAAGGATACAAATATCTAGCAGCGCTGATAGTTACCTATAGCTCCTTAACAGAATGGGCCCCTAGTCGCCCACAATATGTAATATGAACAAGAAAAAATGTCTGAAGGAGCGCCGCAATCTAGGCAAGGTCTATTAGTATAATAGATATATAAATACCGTTGAGATGCGAAAAACAATGGAATTTAATATCACAGATTATAATAAAACATCAATTTTTAGCATAAATATAATAAAAAATCAATTAAACTGCAAACTTCTGCATGGATCCATGACTATAAATATAAAAACATTGGATAAAATAAAGGTGATAAAAAACGGGGACAGAATATCGACAGAGCTATACAATAAACAATGTGTGCTTCAAAATAATCATTAGTTAATATATCATATATAAAATAGTGAAAAGGTGCATCCGGCAAAAACAATGTCAATATACAATGTAGTGAGGGAAAAAAACAAATCATGAAAATGTCATCAGATAGTTCAATCAGAAAGTTCCTCCAGTGTGAACAGTTCTCCTATGTCTTAATATATCCAAAGTGCAAGTGTTAAGATATGTTGTAAAAAATAATAATAATAATGAAAAGTTCTCCAATGGTGTTGAAAAAATAATAATAAAAATTCCAACGGTGTTTGTGTGTACAAAAAAATCCACAAAAACAAAATCAAAATGGTGTATAAGATCCAAAGGATAAAAAAACAAAACAAAATAAGTGTCCAAAAATTCCAAAAATATAATGTGTTTAATCTTAATCAGACAACGATAGAAAAAAATCTTTTTAGAAACAGAAATCATCCAAATAAAAATAGTGAAGGTCTTAAAATCCTGTAATAAAAAATAATAACATAGTGCAGTGTTGTTTTAAATAGAATCACAAATAATTGAAATAGAGCTCACCATATATTTGCCAACACGTTTCGGCCCACTGCAGGGCCTTTTTCAAGACTAAAGTATGGTTGTGGTGAATGTGCTCTTAAATACACTTGTGTAGCCTATCACAGTGTTCCGGTTTTGGCGCCATTATTTCACATTACTACTGGAAGTAGTATGCCCATTCTATGCCATTTGACCCGGATGCAATTTGCCGGTATTCATTGAAAGATTCTTTCATTAGTGTAGATCAAAATATCCCTATACCAATTACTACCCTAATAGTGTTTTATATACATTGGTATCCAAGTTGTGTTAACTAAAGTTATATCATGTCATTCCATGATAGATCGTACCTGTATTCGTTAGTGCTCTAATCGAAACCGGAAGCTATTAGTTTCGCCAAACCGGAAGTATGTGTGACACAAGCTTCCGGTTATTGACCGGATGTGCGAATAACGTTTCTTTGTTTACCATTATTGGTATCCAGTTCTGGTACACGGGGAATTTACAATTTATACTGATGGTATTTAGAATAATGAGATCGTGTAGATCTATTAGAGTTATAAACAGAAACGGCTATATGTTTGGAGGGGTAAAAGAGAGATCGTGTAGATCCACTTAAATATAACCAAAACTGATAATAGGAAATACAGGGAGTGCAGAATTATTAGGCAAGTTGTATTTTTGAGGATTAATTTTATTATTGAACAACAACCATGTTCTCAATGAACCCAAAAAACTCATTAATATCAAAGCTGAATAGTTTTGGAAGTAGTTTTTAGTTTGTTTTTAGTTATAGCTATTTTAGGGGGATATCTGTGTGTGCAGGTGACTATTACTGTGCATAATTATTAGGCAACTTAACAAAAAACAAATATATACCCATTTCAATTATTTATTTTTACCAGTGAAACCAATATAACATCTCAACATTCACAAATATACATTTCTGACATTCAAAAACAAAACAAAAACAAATCAGTGACCAATATAGCCACCTTTCTTTGCAAGGACACTCAAAAGCCTGCCATCCATGGATTCTGTCAGTGTTTTGATCTGTTCACCATCAACATTGCGTGCAGCAGCAACCACAGCCTCCCAGACACTGTTCAGAGAGGTGTACTGTTTTCCCTCCTTGTAAATCTCACATTTGATGATGGACCACAGGTTCTCAATGGGGTTCAGATCAGGTGAACAAGGAGGCCATGTCATTAGATTTTCTTCTTTTATACCCTTTCTTGCCAGCCACGCTGTGGAGTACTTGGACGCGTGTGATGGAGCATTGTCCTGCATGAAAATCATGTTTTTCTTGAAGGATGCAGACTTCTTCCTGTACCTCTGCTTGAAGAAGGTGTCTTCCAGAAACTGGCAGTAGGACTGGGAGTTGAGCTTGACTCCATCTTCAACCCGAAAAGGCCCCACAAGTTCATTTTTGATGATACCAGCCCAAACCAGTACTCCACCTCCACCTTGCTGGCGTCTGAGTCGGACTGGAGCTCTCTGCCCTTTACCAATCCAGCCACGGGCCCATCCATCTGGCCCATCAAGACTCACTCTCATTTCATCAGTCCATAAAACCTTAGAAAAATCAGTCTTGAGATATTTCTTGGCCCAGTCTTGACGTTTCAGCTTGTGTGTCTTGTTCAGTGGTGGTCGTCTTTCAGCCTTTCTTACCTTGGCCATGTCTCTGAGTATTGCACACCTTGTGCTTTTGGGCACTCCAGTGATGTTGCAGCTCTGAAATATGGCCAAACTGGTGGCAAGTGGCATCTTGGCAGCTGCACGCTTGACTTTTCTCAGTTCATAGGCAGTTATTTTGCGCCTTGGTTTTTCCACACGCTTCTTGCGACCCTGTTGACTATTTTGAATGAAACGCTTGATTGTTTGATGATCACGCTTCAGAAGCTTTGCAATTTTAAGAGTGCTGCATCCCTCTGCAAGATATCTCACTATTTTTGACTTTTCTGAGCCTGTCAAGTCCTTCTTTTGACCCATTTTGCCAAAGGAAAGGAAGTTGCCTAATAATTATGCACACCTGATATAGGGTGTTGATGTCATTAGACCATACCCCTTCTCATTACAGAGATGCACATCACCTAATATGCTTAATTGGTAGTAGGCTTTCGAGCCTATACAGCTTGGAGTAAGACAACATGCATAAAGAGGATGATGTGGTCAAAATACTCATTTGCCTAATAATTCTGCACACAGTGTATATTGAGATCTAAAAGGGGTACAATGGAATTTCCATTGTACCCCTTTTAGATCTCAATATATTTCCATATATTATTCACTCCCTCAAAGTGTTACCTAGCAGCTTCTGGTATGCTACGAGTTTTTGGAAGCAGGCACGATGGGGGAGTGAGAGGGGCATGTACCAATTCAGCTTTACTATTGGGTGTAGGAGTGTTTAAAATGAGCATTTGTTAATTGTTGATCACAGCCTGATGAAACGGCTGATGTAGCCAAGAAATGTGTTGCTGTATATTTTGGTTTTATACTTTTAATAAAAGCCTTTTTTACGGATCACTCCTTTACCACTCCTTTTCTACCCGGGTCTTTGGGTATCCTTCTGTTGCTCCCACTCACGCCCGAGTCATAGTACTATGGGTCAGTGAGATCCCTGACGGTCTGTGGATCCTTCTGCACGGGATATCATCTTTGGAGATCAGCTGAGCAGTGCCGGGGACGAGTCTGCCGAGCGACTTTGAAGTCTCGGTCCGTGGTTTATAGCACTAAGTGTGCTCCTCCTAATTGTGAGTTGCCATCTGCATGTTAACTTTATTTGGTGTCAGATGTTATCACACCATGAGGCGCCTCTTCGGTCTTATAGGACTATATAAGTATATATAGATATATATAGAAATATGTATTTACAATAAAAATTACATTATCCCATAAGTGAACATTGGAATGTGAAATATGTACAGTAAATATACAATAAAACTCATAAATACATATTTATACACATCTATACATTTATATATGCAAGCATACACATATTTAGATATGTATATGTATACAAATGTACCTTAAAGCCCTATGCAGCCCTTTTTTTTTCAAACATCTTATAGCATTCATCCTTGAGCCATTATAACTTTTTTTTTTGCAAATAATTTTTATCAGATAGTGTTTACATGAATGTAACTGTACTTTTAAGTGTGTTTATGGTGTTTAATACCTTTTTTTTCTTCCCCTACCCTTTACGCGAGCTCCTAAGTTGTGCTACCCTGAAAAGCGTAAATCATATTTGCTCTTAAACTCGTAAAATTGCACTCTATTTTCATCATGTGCAAAAAGCACCCTCCCCCCAAAAAAAAATATATGGCTTGCACACTACATGTTAGTACACCACTCGTAATCTACCCAGAGTTCACAAGCAACATTTAAAAGCTACTTTACTTGCCAACCGGTCATCCTGCAGGGAAACTGTCAGTCTCAAACTGAGCAGCTAATGCAGAGATCTATAAGATGAAGGGGTACTGACTAGATAGGCAGCAAATACATTCATTATGTTCATATTTTTATTACATTTAAATTGTATTTTTCCTGATGCCTTGGAAACCTCAAAGTCAAATGTGTGTAGTCAATTGCATCCATTATATTTGGCTTTACAGTTCTGGCAAAGATACTCCTTTGATATTTATTCACTGTTCATGAGAGTATATATAAAGGCCTATTATCTAGATGTTATATATCAATGGAATTTAAATAGTACCCCATTCCATTTAATTATGCAATGTCATTGGCTTTCTCAGATACCATAAAGTGGTCTCTGTATTATTTTAGTACATCCTTTAAAAATGCACACTGGTGAGAATACAGACCAGTGAAAAGTCACTGTGTAAGGCTGACGTTTCGGCTGCAACACATTTTTTACCAGACTATTTATAGCCCTGTTGTTAAAGGGACACTATACCCAAACATTTTCTTTTATGATTAAGGTAGAGAATACAATTTTAAACAACGTTCCAATTTACTTATATTACCTAATTTGCTTCATTCTTTAGATATACTTTAATGAAGAAATAGCAATGCACACGGTGAACCAATCCCAGGAGGCATCTATGTGCAGCTACCAATCAGCAGCTACTAAGCATAACTAGATATGCTTTCAGCAAAGAATATCAAGAGAATGAACAAAATAGATAATAGAAGTAAATTAGAAAGTGGTCTATAATTGTATGCTCTTTCTAAACCATGAAAGAAAAAATTTGGGTTTCATGTCCCTTTAAAAGAAATGATCCTGGGGCGGAGCCTGGAGCTCAAGGTGAATGGCGGTGTAATCTGTGAGCTCCGCTAAACACTGCTGTATTATACCTTATATATGGGCTAATCGTTACCCAGTACAGGCTGTGAGATGACAGGAGAAGTGCTGTAGCCTGAATAGCAGCATCAGAGAGACTGATTTGACCGACACAGGACCGGACAAGCCACAGATACAAGACGGAGCAAGTAGAACCGCCCGCCATCTTGGCCATGTGGCCTAACAAACAGAAGCTAACAACAGAGGCTATGATCTGATTATCAAAGCAAACACAATGGCGGTAAGACAATGAGAGCCGGACCCTGACCGCACATATATTTAGGCAAAGTGGAGCCGAACTGACAGTAACACAGTCGAACTAAGTAGCGTCCGAGGAGGTGATAGGCCTCTGCTTCCAGCCTAACTAACAAGACGACTGGTGATCCCGCTACCGGGATATTGCAAATAGAATGTGCAGCACCGTTCAAAAGCTAAAAGCTACGAATATGACTATAAAGGGACAAACAATCTCTTGAAGGTGACACACAACATAAGGTCTGAAAAGTTTAGCTACTATGGCCTACTCTGTCCTAGCACAAACCTTCTCTTTTTTAAAATAAAAGGAAACAACAGATACTGACAAGTGCTGCAGGAACATAATCATTTGGAAACCTGTGACACACAATATATCTATATGGGACTCAAACTCTCTTAACTGATAATGCTAGTGAATTAAATATGCACTACAGAGATATGCAAACTACAATACTATTAAAGCAACATATTTAAGAAACAGAAACGTATCTCTATATATACCACTATATTAATATAAGCACAGCAGAACCACGCTTTATCACAATTGACGCCCATTAACCTACTACTATCCTATTATGAAATAATACCTAGATCTGCGCATGTAACTCACAACAAAAGCAGCTGAAATAAAATCAAAAAGATAGTGAAATGCAGAGATAATTTTGTCACAGACGACATCAGCCTACTGTAATATTCCATAAACGGAATTAAGCCAACAAGCAGGTGAAAGATAAAAATACAGTACCACCCTACCTAAAATGGAGTGAGATCATAGTACACAGCAGAGAGGGCAATACAGTACAGATCAACAACCTCAAACTAAAACTGCTATTATTTTTCTCCATCAGAGACGAATTCTGATCAGCAACTATGGCGGCGAGAAAACATAACAAATCTTCTCAAGGCCCTAAAACACCAGCTGCAAATTTATTTTTTAAACCTGCAAAAGAAAAGGAGACAATAAACAACACTACAGCAGAAGATATGGACTCTGACTCAGATTCACAGTTCGCTGAGGAGGACTCCATTCCTGTCACTAAAGCTGACCTTAGGTCGTTGGTATCTAAAAAAGATATTGATAAAAATTTCAATAAGCTATGGGAAAAATTTGACGCATTCCAGAACACTGTGACTGACAGTCTAACAGAAATAAAACAGGACGTAACAGATCTAGGCTCCAGAGTAGCGGCACTAGAAGAGGCAGAAGCCTCGGTAGCAGAAGAACTCACGAATGTTACCATGCAACTCACAACACAACAACAAGAGGTCTCTGAGATACAAGACAAACTAGAAGATCTTGAAAACAGAACTCGGAGGTGCAATCTAAGATTAAAAGGAATACCGAAATCTGTTACAACAGATGAATTGAGCACCTACCTGCATCAACTCTTCCAAGCTATCTCAGGTGAGGTGAATGATGACAAATACCAGCTGGAAAGGGCCCATAGAGCACTAAGACCCAAACCAAAAGAAGAAGCACCCCCTAGGGATGTGGTGGACAAATTCTACAGATTCCCAGAAAAGGAAGAAATCCTTACAGCAGCAAGAAAGAACCCTACATTCAAATTCCAAGGATCAGTGATTCAATTCTACCAAGATCTCTGCATCAAAACGCTACAAAGAAGAAGCGAACTGAGACCACTCACCACGCTACTGAGGAAACACCAAATCAGATACAGATGGGGGTTCCCTTTCAACCTAAACATTCTACACAACGGCCGATCACTGAGCCTAAAAGAACCAGATGAGATACCAATGATCTGCAAGCAACTATCACTGGAACCGCCGGAACTACCGCAACTGGAACAAGCAGAAGATTCGGCACAGCAATCATCTAGGACTAAACAACTGAATAAACAAAGATGGTCCAAAGTGACAAAGAAGAAATCCAAGACATGAGACTTTGATTCTACATATAACAACGTGCTCATCTACCTGTGAAGAAACAGGAGATACAGATCAAGGAGTCCAGGAACTACAAAAGTTAAACGATATTCATTGTTGAAAATTGTTTGAGAACTAAACTGTTGGTAACAGAAACAAGGTAAACCTGAACATTTTTTAGGCCCGATGTCAGCATCCCAGCAGTGGGAGCAAACAACCACTCATATAGTGGACGATGTAAAGAGGGGGGGGAGGGTGGGATTGAAGGTTTTCTACATTTCTTATGTTTTACTCCTACATGAAGTTTTTAAATGTGGGAGATATCAGTTCTCTATTGTTTTTTTTGTTCTCACTCAATGTACCACAATTATTTTGTTGAAAACATCATGTAATTTGACTGTTCTTGCTTTTGTTTTCGCTCAGCTATTTTGCCTCTCCTACTCAAGTAACTTACCTAGAAACAAAGGGCCTCATCTAAAGTCACTAAGGAGAACGGCAGAAATATTGGTAGAGGCGGATCCGGGGGTGAGAGTCCCAGACTTCAAACTGTAAGTGATGACTGTTGACATACGTTTGATATCACATAATGTTAGGGGCCTTAACACAGACCTAAAAAGACGGACGGCACTGGCCCAATATCTTAAAATTAAGGCTAATATAATCTTCCTACAAGAGACTCACTTCACCAAAGACGTAGTTCCAAAATATTGGGCCAGAAACTTTACTCAACACTATCATTCAACGACAGACAAAAAGAAGCGGGGGGTCTCGATACTGATACACCAATCCCTGGGCTTAGCAGTGGAGGAGACGATCAGGGACCCAGAAGGGAGGTTCTTAATAGTCAGAGGTAGACAAAGAGACAAGCAAATTGTTTTATGCAATATCTACGCTCCCAATGAGACGCAAATCTCTTTTTTCACACACATCTCCTATCTGCTTACCCAATGGACACAAGATAGGATCCTACTGGGGGGTGATTTTAATATAGAACTATATAAATTCCAAGGTGCAGACCAGCACAAACTGACCCAAAAACAACTTAGGCATAACTCTATGGTAAAAAAAATAAAGGAGATTTTTCTGTCCCACAATATTCTAGACTCCTGGGACACTCTTTATGGGAAAACACTAGACTACACTTACTATTCCCATGCTCACAAAATGTACTCAAAATTGGACTATGTTTACTTAAGCCAGATATGGCTCCCTGACTTGGCATCCTCTACTATCCATGCTTGCGCTTGGTCAGACCACTCTATAGTCCAAATTCACATTAAAGAAACATTCCAAATCAGCACAGCACGCTCTTGGAACTATGACCCTTCTGTGCTACAACAACCAGGTATACTTAACTCCATCTCACAAGCAATGACAGAATACTGGGCACTAAACACGGGTTCCACCTCTAATCCGATTAGCACATGGGCAGCACATAAACCTTTTATTAGGGGATTACTCATAAAAGAAAAGGCAGCTCTCACCAAAGCTAACAGATCTCAAATAGACTCTCTACAGGCTCAAATAGACACACTCACAAAACTACATCAACGAGACCAATCAGAAACACTGTTCCAAGAACTACAAGCAAAGAGAGTAGAATTATCAACGATTATGAATAGGGCATCTCTAAGGGCTGCACACAGACTGAAAGCAAATTACTTTCTCTACTCTAACAAGCCAGATAAGTACCTAGCACATAAACTTAGAGAACAGACGAAATCCTTTTCTATTCCAATCCTGCAAAAAAATAACGGCACATACACCTCAAATCCCCAAGAAATAGCTGACAGCTTTGCTCAATATTACGCACAACTTTATGACGGAAACAAAACGACGCAAAACGATAAAACGAAGCAGACACTACATAGATTCCTAGATGAGGCTAAATTAACACCTATTGATAAAACGATTAGGGACGAACTGAATGCTGAGGTGTCAGCCAGGGAGGTCCTTATAGCCATCAAGGAGCTCAAGCCAGGAAAAGCACCTGGTCCAGATGGATTCCCAGGTGAATACTATCAACTTTTTAAATCAACTCTAGTCCCACATGTTGTAACATTTTGTAACAATATCCTACAAGGTAAAGCAATCCCAACAGAAATTTTACAGGCTAAGATAGTGGTAATTCCTAAACCAGGACGAAACCCACAGCTATGCCAAAGTTATAGGCCCATATCCTTAATCAACCAAGATATAAAGATTTTTAGCAAAATTTTGGCAAATAGACTCAAATCACATCTGCCGACCCTAATTCACCCAGACCAAGTGGGATTTATACCCGGAAGAGAAGCTCCTGACAACATAAGACGTACAATCTCCCTGGTTGACTATCTCCATAAGACAAAAACGCCTTCTCTGGTCCTGTCCTTGGACGCAGAGAAGGCGTTTGACAGAATAGACTGGGTTTTTATGTTTGAGGTCTTGAGTAAATTGGGATTTAATGGACCATTTGTTCAGGCTATAAAAAGTATATATTCTAATCCTACTGCCCACATTAGAGCGGCAGGCTACCAATCCAAGAGGATTGACATCCAAAATGGGACAAGACAGGGATGCCCCTTATCGCCACTTTTATTTGCCCTATGCATAGAGCCCCTAGCAGCAGTGATTCGCTTGACCCCAGAAATACACGGAGTATCGTTAGGTAACGAGGAATTTAAAATTTCTCTATTTGCAGATGACATCCTCCTTACCCTGACCAAGCCACTGGAATCCCTACCCCATTTATACCGTATTTTACAAGATTATGCTGATATATCAGGATACAAAATAAATCAGGAAAAATGCGAGGCACTATCTATCGCTCTCCCTGACCACACTAAAAAGATTATTGCCACCAATTTTCTGTTTGAGTGGGCTACAGGGGCAATTAAATATTTAGGAGTTAAGCTGTCGGTCGATACATCAAACCTATACAAACTAAATTATGCACCTTTATATAAAATAATCAGAAAGGAAATTAAAAAATGGAAAACTGGAGGTTTCTCCTGGTACGGCCGACTGTCGGCGGTCAGGATGAATGTCCTCCCTAGGCTATTGTATTTTTTCAGGGCCCTACCGATTAAGATCCCACTACCAGAATTAAATAAACTTCAGATGGATCTGATTAGATTCATAAGAGGAAATAAAAAAGCTAGGATACCTTCACAAGTATTACTGCAACATAAACATCTAGGGGGAGTAGGGGTACCAAATCTGCTTAATTATTATCAAGCAGCGAGATTAGCACAGACCACCTTAATGAGCAAAAAACAAAAAGAATTGATCTGGGTAAGGGTGGAGACTCTAATAGCAGGTTACAAACAATCAGAAGATATACTTTGGGAACACCCGAAAGATATCCTCAAACTAACTACAGCCTCAAAAATAACTGGGGAAATGATGTCAATGTGGCACCTGTTAACTAGCAAACTAAAACTTTTACCATCTGACTCATTAATAAAGCCATTAAGGACACTGATGAACCCTGAACATCAGGTACTAATCGATAAATGGGCAAATAAGGGGCTCTATAGACTGGCAGACTTTCTTCACAAAGGGAAATTAGCTACTTACCAACAAATACAAGACAAAATACTACCAGACAAACTGCACTGGTTCCTATACCTACAGATTGCATCTGCAATAAATAAGGCCCTACCTAAACAACCTAGACAGCACACAACGACATTAGAGAAGCTGTGTAGTACTGATTCCCGACATAAAGGTATGATCTCTACCCTATACATATCATTACAATCAACCAAACATTCTTCCAAATCTCCTTTAATGGAGAAATGGGAAAGAGATACCAAAATAACACACTCCAAAGAGGAATGGGAAGACATCTTTAAGAACTCAGGGAGAGGTATGATCAGTGCAGATCTGAAAGAAAATTGCATCAAAACTGTTTATAGGTGGTATCTCACTCCACTGGTCACCTCACACTACACTCAAGCTGGCAGTAGAAATTGCTATAGAGGATGCGAGGAGGCAGGAACATACATACATATGTGGTGGGAATGCCCTCGGGTACAACTGCTATGGGCTAAGCTATCTAAACTGTTGAGTGAGGTGCTCTCAGAAAACATCACTCTGACCGCGATCCAAGCTTTATTAAATGAACATATAAAACCCTTCAATTCAGCCACAAACACATTTATACACATTCTCTGTACTGCTACCAGGATATGTGTGGCACGTTACTGGAAGGTAGGGACACCCACATGGGGAGAGATTATGGAAAAAATTAATCTAATTCACAAGCTATCTGAAACAGCCTCATTCATACAAGCTAACCACGAGCAATTTTTGAAGATCTGGAATTACTGGATCTTAAATGGACACTAACCCGACATAGACTGAGAGGATAGACACACAACTGACTAAACACCAAGATAAGACCCATAACACCCCGGGGGTGGGAGGAAGACAAGCGACTGCAGATAGTTAGAACTAGACAAGAAAGGTTGGACTCTCCCCCCGGAATGATGGCAGGTGGAATGGAGGAACAGGCAAGTTGAAATTTTAAGGATACATTGAGTGTGGGGGGGAAGGGGAAAGTTTAAAGTTTACTGTTGATTGTTGCTATAAATTAATTAAGGGGAGGGTTAGAAAGAAAAGTTTTTTAAGAAAATACAGGAGAAGTGACATGGTGAGAAAGGGGTTATTAAGGAAAATTTCAAATCTTCTGATAACGATCTGTTATGCCCCCTAATCCATGGTGCTAATGTGGAGCGCAGGTATAATCACACTAACTATTAGAACCTACAGATCGGACTACCCAACCATCAACTACTCCACTGAGGAACTTTGCTTTCTTCAAACTCTGATAGTGGAAACATAAAAAGCATCAGAGACTACTATCTGAGAGACATTTTTCAGAGACATTTTTCAGAAAAGGGTGTCAGGGTTTTGACTGTTACTGCACCTTTAAGTTGGTTCACCAATCACAGTGATTCATCACCTATTTTAACACCTGCTCTCCTAACTAGCATTGCTTAGTATTTTGTTTCTCTATCTAGAGTAACTCTGAGCCTTACTCTCTGAGATTTTCACAGATACCTAACTTCAATTTTCCTCCTCAGGATTCATTGTTTAACAAAGTCATTTCTTTAACAAGAGGACAACACTCCTGTCAGCATTGGAATCTGCAGACCTCTAACTTCTTGCTAATTCCTAGCCTGTAGTGTCTTGGCATCTTAACAACTACAGAGAAGCTGTTTCCTTTTTTCTACAAGCAGGGATCTGTTTCTTGCAACACTAACAGGAAGTGATTGGGACCAAATTGTGCGCGCACAAGGAGTCAGAACAGGCAGCAGGTTCGGACAACAAACTTTGTGAGTAACATTTTCTAACCTTCCACAACTACTGTTTTGTGTTTCTCTGCCTGTATATCTACCGCTTCTCATGCTAACTGGGATTACTAGTTCAACACATACTGTGCACATACTTTGCATTAGCCTGATTTGTGATCTGCTTCAGATTGAGGCTGTGTTTTCCAATTGTGTATTATCCTCAGCAGAATATTAAGATTCATACCAAGTGTGACTGTCTAAATGTTATTTGATGAATAACTACTTCTAACCTTTCATTGTGGATTACAACTCTGAAATTTGTGTTTACCTTACTTAAGGATTTTCTACAGAGATCACTGAGGATTACAAATAGAGATTCTATTTTCGCATATTTTCTATCTAATGTCTAACATGTCGCTTCTCCCTCAATAAGGGTCTAACGTGACACCTGGGTATATAATTTAGTATTCAGTATATCCTGAAAACTATACTTTATAACAACTTTACACTATACTACTTGGTTTCACTTTGAAGCTAGTGTTACCAAATCACAATAGTGTTACATTTCACATTTTTGTCTTGTAAAGTTGTTACCTCCTTGACATAATACTAAGCCTAAAAAAGTTACGTCACAAGTATGGATCCTGCTGAAATACCCCAGTTTGTATTTAACCTAAACCAAAAGGTGGATAAAATGGGGCAAGCAATATTAGACCTACAACTAGAAACACAGGTTCTTAGAGAATTGATAAAGGATCTGAAAGTCCCGCACACCTCAACTATTGAACCACAAGTTAGTTTACCTGACTCCTTTTCTGGAGACAGGCGGTCTTACAGACAATTTAAAAATGCTTGCCACCTCCTATTTAACTTAAAACCTCACACCTACCCAACAGACAGGGTAAGGGTACTCTCTACAATATCTTTTCTCAGGTCAGAACCTAGGGTATGGGCTGACCACCTATGTGAAACCAATGACCCTCTAATAAATTCTTTCTCTGGGTTTTTCTCTGCTATGGATGAGTTATACAGTGATACAGATATCCAACTCACAGCAGAACAAAAAATGAGAAACCTTAAACAAGGAAAAAAATCTGTGGAGGATTACATCACAGAATTTAAATTATATGCTTCCGATTCAGCCTGGAGTTTGGTTTCACTCCGCAATCAGTTTAGGCTCGGCCTCTCTGATTCCGTTAAAGACGAACTAGCAAGGATAGAGATGCCAAGTACTCTGGATGCTCTCATGAAAGTAGCAACTCAGATTGATCGTAGGCTAAGAGAACGTAAGGCAGAACGCACCTACACTGAACCTGCTTCTAAGGTCCCATCGTCCAGCACTACACACTCAAGACCTACAACTAATGACCCCGTCACCCCTATGGATATCGGGGTAATTAGGGGACCACTCACTGCCGAAGAACGAATGAGAAGAAGGAACAACCACTTATGCATGTATTGTGCAAACCCAAGTCACATGGTCACAGTCTGTCCCATTCTACTTAAAAACAAAAAGAGTAAGTTTAATATTGTAAATAATGTAACAAGACTTGATGAACTACCTTCTTATTGCAATTTATCTCTCTTGTTACAGTGGGACCTTAGACGTCTGCCAATCAATGCCATAGTGGATTCTGGAGCTTTTGGCAATTTCATTGACAACACCACTGTACAAATTAATAAAATACCCACTGTTGAAAAAAAACACCCTGTCTCTCTCAAGGTTATTGATGGTTCCGTACTAGAAAACGGTCCTATCACGCACAAAACAATTCCCTTATTAGTGACCACTCAAGGGGGACATACTGAGTATATTACCTTTGACGTTATACCTTCACCACATTTCCAAGTTGTTTTAGGTCTATACTGGCTACAATTACATAATCCTAATATAGACTGGTCATCACTCACTTTGACCTTTCAATCAACATTTTGTAAAAATACTTGTTTTCCTCAAACAGCAGTACTACACACTAGCACTGATGTACCTCCTATACCTACTCACTATCTAGATTTCCAGGAAGTGTTTAGTAAGGTGGAAGCTGATACACTTCCACCTCACCGGGTATACGACTGCCCAATTGAATTAATCCCAGGAGCAACACTACCTGTAGGTCATCTTTACCCCCTTAGCCAACCTGAACTAGAACATTTAAAAGAATATCTGCAAGACAACCTAAAGAAAGGTTTCATCCGACCGTCTACCTCTCCTGCAGCTGCAGGTATGTTTTTTGTGACTAATAAAGACTCCACTCTTCGTCCCATCATAGATTATAGGGAGCTCAATAAACGGACCGTAAAAAATCGGTATCCACTCCCTTTAATTCCCGAAATGATCGAACGACTTACTGATGCCACAGTGTTCACAAAACTTGACTTGCGTGGGGCTTACAACCTTATTCGTATAAGGGAAGGCGACGAATGGCTCACTGCCTTTAGAACTAGGTATGGGCTCTTTGAATATCTTGTGATGCCATTCGGCCTTTGTAATGCCCCCGCAACTTTCCAGCACTTTATAAATGATATATTTCGCGATCTCTTAGATGTTTGTTTAGTTGTCTATTTAGACGACATCCTGATCTACTCTCAGAATATTTCTGACCACATAAAACACGTACGCTGGGTGCTGGCCCGTTTAAAGGTACATAAGTTATATGCCAAGCTCGAGAAATGTTCGTTCCACAAATCTACTATTTCCTTTTTGGGGTATACCATCTCCTCAGAAGGTGTACAGATGCAGTCTGAAAAGGTTGAAGCAGTAAAAAATTGGCCACAACCTCATGACCGCAAATCCCTACAAAGGTTTCTAGGTTTTGCTAATTATTATAGAAAATTCATAAGGAATTTTTCTAGAATTGTTAAACCATTGACTCAACTTACTGGTACTACACACCCATTTCTTTGGGAACAACAACATACCGCTGTCTTTGAACACCTGAAAACATTGTTCACCAAAGCTCCCATCTTACATCTACCTAATCCTAACCTTCAGTATATTCTGGAGGTGGACTCTTCAGACTATGCTATAGGTGCAGTCTTGTCCCAACAGAAGGCACCTCATGAACCGATGCATCCCATTTCTTTCTTTTCTAAATCCATGAGTTCAGCTGAGAAAAACTACGCAATCGGTGATAAAGAATTGTTAGCAATCCGAAGATCATTAGAATTCTGGCGACACCTCCTAGAAGGGGCTAAGAAAACCTTTTTGATTTATACTGACCACAAAAACCTTCAGTATCTCCAAAATAATAAGACTCTCTCATCCAGACAGGTTAGATGGAGTCTGTATTTTGCAAGATTTGATTTCCAGATAATCTATCGCCCGGCATGTAAAAATGGTAAGGCTGATGCCCTCTCTCGCCAATCGAGTCCACCATCTCAAAGTACCAGTTATACAAATATTATTCCGACTGAACGATTCATTGGTTTAACTTCTGACATTTTAACAGACATACAAAAGCTCTCACATATGCCACTACCTAACTCTAAGGTTCAGCTAATTAACCGGAATGGAATATATTACTACAAAGACAGAATATTCTTACCTGAACCTTTAAGACATCAAATTCTACAAGAGCAGCATGATTCACCTCTTGCAGGTCATCCAGGAGAGAGACGTACATTAGAGTTGATCAGCAGAGCGTATTGGTGGCCAGACATGAAAAGATCAATTTCTGACTACATAAAAACCTGCCTTATATGTCAAACTTGCAAAACAGAGAAAAAGAGCTCATATGGACTACTTATGCCCCTACCTGTTTCTGATAGACCATGGAAACAAATAGGCATAGACTTCATAGTGGATTTACCTCCCTCTAAAAATCATACCACTATAATGGTGGTTGTTGATAGTTTTTCAAAAATGGCTCACTTTCTACCATTTCATAAATTACCCACTGCACCTGAAACAGCCAGACTTTTTATGGATCAAATCCTCAAGTTACATGGAGTACCAAGTACTGTGATTTCTGACAGGGGATCTCAATTTACTTCAAGGTTTTGGAAATGTTTATGCAAAGCCCTTAATATCAAACACCAATTCACTACTTCATTCCATCCTCAATCAAATGGACAAGTGGAGAGAATAAACCAATGGTTGGACGAATACCTACGATGTTTTTGTGCTTATCAACAACATAATTGGATTTCATATCTCTCTTTCGCAGAATTTGCATATAACAACCTTACTAATTCTTCAACCAATCTTACACCCTTCTATGCAAATTACGGATACCACCCCACTTTCACTTCCATCTCATCAACCCCTTCTGATTCACCTTTGGTTGATGAGTTGAATAATTCTTTACAGGACAACTTCAATTTTATAAAAGAGAACATTATTAAGGCTCAAAACTCACAGAAATATCACTACGACTTAAGACATAGAGATCCTCCTAAGTATAAAATCGGAGACCAAGTATGGTTATCAACCAAGAACCTACGAATACAAGTGCCAAGTAGGAAACTAACACAAAAGTTTTGTGGACCTTTCAAAATTCTCAAAGTAGTCAATCCTAACGCCGTTACTTTAGACCTACCCTCTTCCATGAAAATACATGCTACATTTCATGTATCTCTCCTCAAGCCTTATAACCCAACCAGAGTTCAAGCTTCTCACACACCTTCGTCTCTTGAATTACAAGATACCGATGTATATGAGGTTGATCAGATTATTGACTCTAGGATTTCCAAAGGAGTATTGCAATACTTGGTTAGATGGAAGAACTTCACCAAGGATGATGATACGTGGGAACCTTCTACTAATATCTATGCTCCTAAATTGGTCTCCCAGTTCCATCAGAAATTCCCGGATTCTCCTAGACCTTAAGCTGAGGATCAGCTTGCTTGACGGGGGGATCATGTCAGGGTTTTGACTGTTACTGCACCTTTAAGTTGGTTCACCAATCACAGTGATTCATCACCTATTTTAACACCTGCTCTCCTAACTAGCATTGCTTAGTATTTTGTTTCTCTATCTAGAGTAACTCTGAGCCTTACTCTCTGAGATTTTCACAGATACCTAACTTCAATTTTCCTCCTCAGGATTCATTGTTTAACAAAGTCATTTCTTTAACAAGAGGACAACACTCCTGTCAGCATTGGAATCTGCAGACCTCTAACTTCTTGCTAATTCCTAGCCTGTAGTGTCTTGGCATCTTAACAACTACAGAGAAGCTGTTTCCTTTTTTCTACAAGCAGGGATCTGTTTCTTGCAACACTAACAGGAAGTGATTGGGACCAAATTGTGCGCGCACAAGGAGTCAGAACAGGCAGCAGGTTCGGACAACAAACTTTGTGAGTAACATTTTCTAACCTTCCACAACTACTGTTTTGTGTTTCTCTGCCTGTATATCTACCGCTTCTCATGCTAACTGGGATTACTAGTTCAACACATACTGTGCACATACTTTGCATTAGCCTGATTTGTGATCTGCTTCAGATTGAGGCTGTGTTTTCCAATTGTGTATTATCCTCAGCAGAATATTAAGATTCATACCAAGTGTGACTGTCTAAATGTTATTTGATGAATAACTACTTCTAACCTTTCATTGTGGATTACAACTCTGAAATTTGTGTTTACCTTACTTAAGGATTTTCTACAGAGATCACTGAGGATTACAAATAGAGATTCTATTTTCGCATATTTTCTATCTAATGTCTAACATGTCGCTTCTCCCTCAATAAGGGTCTAACGTGACACCTGGGTATATAATTTAGTATTCAGTATATCCTGAAAACTATACTTTATAACAACTTTACACTATACTACTTGGTTTCACTTTGAAGCTAGTGTTACCAAATCACAATAGTGTTACATTTCACATTTTTGTCTTGTAAAGTTGTTACCTCCTTGACAAAGGGAGATGTAGATATGTATATGAAAAAGGTGAAAGATGTGATATACCGTGTATATGTTTTTTGCAATAAAAATTATTTCAATTAAAAGAAATGATCCTCAAGAACTAGTTTCCTGTTTAGAGGGAACATTTAACTCTTTCACTGCTAAGCCTTCTTTACACTCCACTGCTGAGACAATTTTGAGCTTTTTTTTTGCTACCACATTTAAACCCTATTGTAAGTCAAATTTCAGTCAGTGATCCACACAAATTGTCATCAAGGGTAGCCACATGAAATAGGGGCCCATACAGGCTTTTGGCGGATATAATATAGATTAGAGAAGGCCCCATTGTGTAGTACAGAAATAAAAACACTTTTTATCTTGCAAGGTGTTCACTGTTATCACAGTGATCACCTGACTATACAGACATAATTTACAGACATAAACTATACTATAATTGGATTTGTAATTTAAATACTTAAATTACAAAAGATAACAAACAAAATTATCCAAAATAAAAACAATTACACCTAATTTAATAGACCTATCAAAATAAAAAAGCTCTTCCCAAAATAAAAAAAGAACCATTGCCTACAATAAACTACCAATAGCCATTAAAAGGGACTTTTGTAGGACATTACCCTGAAGAAATCAGCCGGACATCCATCCTCATCCAGGCGGCGAGGTCTTCATCCATCCAGCCGGACACTAAACTACCCATTGCCCCTAAAGGGGCATTTGTATGGGCATTGCCCTTAAAAGTACATTCAGCTCTTTTACTGCCCTTAAAAGGGCAATCAGCTCTTTTTCAAGCCCATTAAATCCCTAATCTTAAAAATAAAAATGATGCTAAGACTAAGCCCCAAATAGGTACTCACCGTTCCTGAAGACCGGTGGAGAAGGTCTTCTTCCAGGTGGCTCCATCATCTTCTATCTTCATCCGGAGAAAAGGTGGCGCAGAGCGGAGGTGCAGCGCTGGCTTCCCTGATGCATGGATCCTCAGTGGCGGTCCTTAACGGCAGTGTTCCGCGGCGGCGACGGCAGTCCTCATGACATGGAGGCTTCTCTTCATGCGATCGTCCATTGCACACTGAAGATTGAATCCAAGGTACCCCATATTTATTGGGGTACCTTGCATTCCTATTCGCTGAAATTTTGAAATCAGCCAATAGGATGAGAGCTATTGAAATCTGATTGACTGATTTGAACAGCGAATAAGATTTCAGTAGCTCTAATCCTATTGGCCAATAGGAATGCAAGGTACCCCAAATTGAATGCGGTACCTTGCATTCAATCTTCAGTGTACGATGGGCATCGGATGGAGAGGAGCCTCCATGCCGCCGAGGATCCACGCATCGGGGAAGACAGCTCAGCACCTCCGCTCCGTACCTCCTCTCCACGCCGCCTTCGTTCCGGATGAAGATAGAAAATGTTGGAGCCGCCTGGAAGAAGACCTTCTCCGCTGGACTTCAGGAATAGTGAGTACCTATTTGGGGCTTAGTCTTAGGCTTTTTTTTAGTTTTTGGGGTGGCTTTTATTTTTTAGATTAGTGTTTTTTGGGCTGGAAAAGAGCTGATTGCCCTTTTAAGGGCAATGCCCATGCAAATGCCCTTTTAGGGGCAATGGGTAGCTTAGGTTTTTTTTTAGTGTTATTTTTTTATTTTAGGGGGTTTGGTGTGTGGGGTTTTTTACTGTTAGGGGGGTTTAGTAATTTATAAATGTAAAAGAGCTGTTTAACTTAGGGCAATGCCCTACAAAAGGCCCTTTTAAGGGCTATTGGTAGTTTAGTATTAGATTAGGGGGGTATTTTGGGGGGATTTTTTATTTTTATAGGGGTTTTAGTTTAGGTTTAATTTTTTTATTTTGTATTGCTTTATTTATTTTTTTCTGTAATTTTACTTTTTTCATTTTTTGTAACTTTAGCTAGGGGATTTGTATTTTTTAAACATAGACTGACCTCTGGGCAGGCTTATCACTTAGTTCATATATAATTTAAGAGAGGGACTTATCTACTATAAAATATACTTTGTTAGGGTCTCTAGACATAAAGATTTTTTAAATTGTGCATATAATGTAATATCCCCAAGAAAATCTCATTGTGTTTTTTTAATTTTATTTTAAAAGATCTGTTGTGTGGTACTGCTCCAAGATTACCAGCAGACAATTTTATTTCAAATGAGGAGTCTTTGAGGTTTGTAGCTGCTAAGGGAACTAATATTGAGTGGTTTGAAAATCCTCCCCATTCAGCTCCCTTGCAGCTACTGATGTATCCTGGTTACGCACCCTTTGTGATGTCACGACGAGCATACATGGTGACATCATCAGCACTCTCGTGAAACCTGGGGGTGCAGCTTAGTAGCCCACTAGGCGACCAGTGCTCCCCAGCCAGTAGTAAGGGAGATTACCAAAAACAGTGTTTGATCGTCGATCCCCCTGCATGTCAAGAAGGGCTAATCACCTCGTCATGCGCATTAAAAGGGTTAAAAACTTCTACTTCTGTAAGGAAATCTATATTAAGCTGTTCTCTGAAGACCCATGAGCCCCATGTCCATGAAATTGGTTTTAGCATGCACCACAGTGACTGGTAAGCCTGCTCAGACTAGTGAAGGCTTATAAGCTCTATTGCATACCTACAGTATCTGCTAACTTGAGTCCTAATTACAGTTTGAATAGATTCTTTGTTGCATAGTAGCAGATGTGATTTTATGGTTTCTGTAGGGTAATTTTTCATAAGAAGCTAAAATGTTAAGTATTGTCAGTAGCAAGTATGGCTAAATCCACTTAGCCTTTAATTGGTGCAAAGTTTAAAGGGACAGTCAACTCAATTTTTTTTATTGTTTTAAAAGATAGATAATCCCTTTATTACCCATTCCCCAGTTTTGCACAGAAAACATGGTTATATTAAAACACTTTTTACCTCTGTGATTACCTTGTTTTTAAGCATCTTCTGATCAAATAGATCAAATTACTTTATCTATTGACTTGCATTTAAGCCAATTTGTGCTGTGTTAGAATCCACGGGCGTCAGCACAATGTTATCTATATGGCTCACATGAACTAGCTTCCCCTGATGTGAAAAGCAAATACAAAAGCATGTGATTATGGGGCTGTCTTTAGGGACTTAGAAACAGTCAGAAATTTAGAGGTTTAAAGGTTATAAAGTATGTTAATATACACAATGTTGGTTGTGCAAAGCTGGGGAATGGGTAGTAAAGCATTATCTATCTTTTTAAACAATAACAATTTTTGTGTTTACTGTCCCTTTAAAGGGATTGCAATAGCTTTGTGAGTTCTCACAATAACTTGAGAAAGGATTGAAATGCTGTTACAAAAGTTTTTTGTGGCTCTCATTGAAAGTAATAGCTTTTGCAAGTTATGGCACAACTTTACTGCTGGCAAATTAAATGGGACTGACATTTTGATTACTGGGGTAGTGGTTTGCATAAGTCTTGTCACAGATGACAGGACTGAAGTCTAGCCCATTTTCTTTTTTCTCTTAAGTGCTCTATAATTATGATACAATGAATAAAAATCACAAAATGAAATAAATCTGCTTTCAAGTAATAAATGAACAGAATAGGCTCCTGATGACTAATGTTTATAAACAACATGTCCTATGGAATACACTTACAGGCATTTTCCAGCAGACCAATTAAAGATTCTAATTGTCTCAACATGAGATTTATTTTTTGTCCACCCATTTCTTATATCTCAGATTTTATCCTGGCACTTATGGATTTAAAAACTAGAAAAATAAGCAAGTAGAGCAGAATACAAATTCCTAGTCTTAAAATAATGAACTAATCAAACGAATCTGACGAATTATTGACAACACACAAAAATAAGTGTTTCAGATAATGCAGTTTTGCAAAGTGGTCCATATTGACCCTTGGAGCAGATTGTGTTTTCAGAAGGTCAATAAAGAGCTGAAGGTCAATAGGAGGTCAGTAACAGCATTAAAGGGACAGTCTACCATAGAATTGTTATTGTTTTAAAAGATAGATAATCCCTTTATTATCCATTCCCCAGTTTTGCATAACCAACACAGTTATATTAATGTACTTTTTACCTCTGTGATTACCTTGTATCTAGGAACCTTCTTCCAGCCCCCTGATCATCACATGACTGTGACTGTTTATTATCTATTGTCTTGCATTTAGCATTGTTTTGTGCTAGATCTTAAATAACTCCCTGTGCCTGAACACATTGTTACCTATATGGCCCACGTGTACTTTCTGTCTCTTTGTGTTGAAAAGAGATTTAAAAAGCCTGTGATAAGAGGCAGCCCTCAAAGGCTTAGAAATTAGCATATGAGCCTACCTATGTTTAGTTTAAACTAAGAATACCAAGAGAAAAAAGCAAATTTGATGATAAAAGTAAATTGGAAAGTCAATTAAAATTAAAAGTCCTATCTGAATAATGAAGGTTTAGTTTATACTAGACTGTCCCTTTAATGAACAACAATGATTGAGAAGAATGATGGCAAATATGTGCCTTCTGTATCTCTTTTGTTTATCACTTTTTTCGACACTCTTTGCCGCCTTCTCCTGTAATGGTTCATCCTTATTTTCTAAGATCACATTCCCTCATTTATAATTTTAATTATTTACTGACATCTTTTCATGTGTGAAAACAAAATACACTTTGCTTTAAAAAGCATTTGAAATTTTCAGAAAGTCCCAAAAATTCAACCTAAGCTCTACACCCCAAATTATTTATATATATATATATATATATATATATACAGGGAGTGCAGAATTATTAGGCAAATGAGTATTTTGACCACATCATCCTCTTTATGCATGTTGTCTTACTCCAAGCTGTATAGGCTCGAAAGCCTACTACCAATTAAGCATATTAGGTGATGTGCATCTCTGTAATGAGAAGGGGTGTGGTCTAATGACATCAACACCCTATATCAGGTGTGCATAATTATTAGGCAACTTCCTTACCTTTGGCAAAATGGGTCAAAAGAAGGACTTGACAGGCTCAGAAAAGTCAAAAATAGTGAGATATCTTCAGAGGGATGCAGCACTCTTAAAATTGCAAAGCTTCTGAAGCGTGATCATCGAACAATCAAGCGTTTCATTCAAAATAGTCAACAGGGTCGCAAGAAGCATGTGGAAAAACCAAGGCGCAAAATAACTGCCCATGAACTGAGAAAAGTCAAGCGTGCAGCTGCCAAGATGCCACTTGCCACCAGTTTGGCCATATTTCAGAGCTGCAACATCACTGGAGTGCCCAAAAGCACAAGGTGTGCAATACTCAGAGACATGGCCAAGGTAAGAAAGGCTGAAAGACGACCACCACTGAACAAGACACACAAGCTGAAAGTCAAGACTGGGCCAAGAAATATCTCAAGACTGATTTTTCTAAGGTTTTATGGACTGATGAAATGAGAGTGAGTCTTGATGGGCCAGATGGATGGGCCCGTGGCTGGATTGGTAAAGGGCAGAGAGCTCCAGTCCGACTCAGACGCCAGCAAGGTGGAGGTGGAGTACTGGTTTGGGCTGGTATCATCAAAGATGAGCTTGTGGGGCCTTTTCGGGTTGAGGATGGAGTCAAGCTCAACTCCCAGTCCTATTGCCAGTTTCTGGAAGACACCTTCTTCAAGCAGTGGTACAGGAAGAAGTCTGCATCCTTCAAGAAAAACATGATTTTCATGCAGGACAATGCTCCATCACACGCGTCCAAGTACTCCACAGCGTGGCTGGCAAGAAAGGGTATAAAAGAAGAAAATCTAATGACATGGCCTCCTTGTTCACCTGATCTGAACCCCATTGAGAACCTGTGGTCCATCATCAAATGTGAGATTTACAAGGAGGGAAAACAGTACACCTCTCTGAACAGTGTCTGGGAGGCTGTGGTTGCTGCTGCACGCAATGTTGATGGTGAACAGATCAGAACACTGACAGAATCCATGGATGGCAGGCTTTTGAGTGTCCTTGCAAAGAAAGGTGGCTATATTGGTCACTGATTTGTTTTTGTTTTGTTTTTGAATGTCAGAAATGTATATTTGTGAATGTTGAGATGTTATATTGGTTTCACTGGTAAAAATAAATAATTGAAATGGGTATATATTTGTTTTTTGTTAAGTTGCCTAATAATTATGCACAGTAATAGTCACCTGCACACACAGATATCCCCCTAAAATAGCTATAACTAAAAACAAACTAAAAACTACTTCCAAAACTATTCAGCTTTGATATTAATGAGTTTTTTGGGTTCATTGAGAACATGGTTGTTGTTCAATAATAAAATTAATCCTCAAAAATACAACTTGCCTAATAATTCTGCACTCCCTGTATATATATATATATATATATATATATATATATATATATATATATATATATATATATATATATATATATATATATAATATATATATATATATATAATAATTATTAGTAGTAGTAATTATTTGTATAGCACCGCCAAATTCACATCTGAGCAGTGATTGTACCCCTTTGCTGTTAGAAACATATACAAGTTGAAATTATGGTTAAATGTTTAAAAATCAATTCAAAACAGAATCTGCCTTCAAATGACACATACAGAATTTAACCTGCTAGGGACTTAAATTTAAAACATTGCTGCTTAAGGTTTCCACATAAACCTTAAAGGGGTACAGTATTAAAAAAAAATCATCCATAAGAAAGAGATGTATCTAATCATGTTTTTCTTTTTGAGTGAAAAAAAATGAATGCAAGAGTTTTTTTTGTTTTTTGTTTAATAGAAACTGATAAAACTGTGCCAGTTGTATACCACCTACTAATGCTCATTGGCACTTCCCTCTAAACGTATTGGATAATAACTACTTCCTGTTAATGCTCACTTTTTTTTAATAGGGGGTACTTATAAACCAATTAGCATCAGTCAGTGTATATCTCATACTGGTACAATAGTTTTAATTTTAATTTATACAGCTTTTACTTCATGTGTGTTCAGCCAAAGATGTTTAAATTCAGCTCTATCATTAGGAAGATATGTGGAAGTTAAATTCATTTGAAGAAGTATAAAGGTCTCATTAAAGGGGCTATGAAACAAGAATTACACTCAAACATATCTCACACTTAACAATTATCCTTTTCTTTGTGTACTTCATTGTCTCATCCTCTACCAACCAGATTTACATCAATCCCAATATCAGATCATGTCCAGTTCTGTCTAATCTAGCACCTATTGTGCTTTTACTGAACACAGTAAATTCTTTTTTTCTTTGACACCACAATGAGGGTAGATTATGAGTGGAGTGCAATTTAGCACTCCCAATCAAGCGTAAACTATGTTAGAGGGAGGTGCTCGTATAACAAGTTGAAAGTAAAAAGTTTGCATGCGAACAAAAACTTGACGTACGCTAAAAAATTATTGTGAACACGTTAACTTCTTCTCCCTTGTTTTTCACTTACAAGATAATGTCCTTTTTATTGTAAATACATATTGCTATATATATCTATATATACCAATACCTGTATATCTATCTGTATATATATTCCGGTATTACGAGTCTGACCAAAAGTGAGCGGTAGACCCTCTCCTGTCAAGCCTGGTACCGCATTTAAAAGTCAGTAGTTAAGAGTTTTACACTACAACGCCGTAGCATAAAATTCTTAACAAAAGTGCTAAAAAGTACACTAACACCCATAAACTACCTATTAACCCCTAAACCGAGGCCCTCCCACATTGCAAACACTAAAATACATTTTTTAACCCCTAATCTGCCGAACCGGACATCACCGCAACTATAATAAATATATTAACCCCTAAACCGCCGCACTCCTGCATCGCAAACACTATTTAAATATTATTAACCCCTAATCTGCCAGCCCTAACATCGCCGCCACCTACCTACATTTATTAACCCCTAATCTGCCGCCCCCAATGTCGCCACCACTATACTATAATAAGTTATTAACCCCTAAACCTAAGTCTAACCCTAACCCCACCTAACTTAAATATAATTTAAATAAATCTAAATAAAATTACTACAATTAACTAAATAATTACATTGTAGCTAGCTTAGGGCTTATTTTTATTTTACAGGCAACTTTGTATTTATTTTAACTAGGTACAATAGTTATTAAATAGTTATTAACTATTTAATAACTACCTAGTTAAAATAAAGACACATTTACCTGTAAAATAAAACCTAATCTAAGTTACAATCACACCTAACACTACACTACAATTAAATTAATTACCTAAATTAAATACAATTAATTACAATTAAATAAGATTTTTAAACTAATTGCACCTAATCTAATCTCCCTAACAAAATAAAAAAGCCCCCCCAAAATAAAAAAAGCCCTACCCTACACTAAATTACAAATAGCCCTTAAAAGGGCCTTTTGCGGGGCATTGCCCCAAAGTAATCAGCTCTTTTACCTGAAAAAAAATGTACAATCCCCCCCCAACATTAAAACCCACCACCCACACAACCAACCCTACTCTAAAACCCACCCAATTCCCCCTTAAAAAAAAAACTAACACTTAACCCCCTGAAGATCACCTTACCGGGAGACGTCTTCACCCACCCGGGCCGAAGTTCTCAACGAAGCCGAGAGAAGTCTTCATCCAAGCCGGGAGAAGTGGTCCTCCAGACGGGCAGAAGTCTTCATCCAGACGGCATCTTCTATCTTCATCCATCCGGCGTGGAGCGGGTCTATCTTCAAGACATCCGACGCGGAGCATCCTCTTCTTACGACGGCTAAACACAGAATGAAGGTTCCTTTAAATGACGTCATCCAAGATGGCGTCCCATCAGCCAATCGGAATTAAGGTAGAAAAATCCTATTGGCTGATGCAATCAGCCAATAGGATTGAAATTCAATCCTATTGGCTGATCCAATCAGCAAATAGGATTGAGCTGGCATTCTATTGGCTGTTCCTATAGCATTCTATTGGCTGTTTTATACCTTAATTCCAATTAGCTGATAGAATTCTATCAGCCAATTAGAATTGAAGGGACGCCATCTTGGATGACGTCATTTAAAGGAACCTTCATTCTGTGTTTAGCCGTCGGAAGAAGAGGATGCTCCGTGTCGGATGTCTTGAAGATGGACCCGCTCCGCGCTGGATGGATGAAGATAGAAGATGCCGTCTGGATGAAGACTTCTGCCCGTCTGGAGGACCACTTCACCCGGCTTGGATGAAGACTTCTCCCGGCTTCGTTGAGGACTTAGGCCCGGTTGGGTGAAGACGTCTCCCGGTAAGGTGATCTTCAGGGGGTTAGTGTTAGGTTTTTTTAAGGGGGGATTGGGTGGGTTTTAGAGTAGGGTTTGTTGTGTGGGTGGTGGGTTTTAATGTTGGGGGGGAATTGTCATTTTTTTTTCAGGTAAAAGAGCTGATTACATGCCCCGCAAAAGGCCCTTTAAGGGCTATTTGTAATTTAGTGTAGGGTAGGGTTTTTTTATTTTGGGGGGGCTTTTTTATTTTGTTAGGGGGATTAGATTAGGTGTAATTAGTTTAAAAATCTTGTAATTTGTTTATTATTTTCTGTAATTTAGTGTTTGTTTTTTGTACTTTAGATACTTTTATTTAATTGTAATTAATTGTATTTAATTTAGGTAATTAATTTAATTGTAATGTAGTGTTAGGTGTAATTGTAACTTAGGTTAGGTTTTATATTACAGGTAAATTTGTCTTTATTTTAACTAGGTAGTTATTAAATAGTTAATAACTATTTAATAACTATTCTACCTAGTTAAAATAAATACAAAGTTGCATGTAAAATAAAAATAAACCCTAAGCTAGCTACAATGTAACTATTAGTTATATTGTAGCTAGCTTAGGGTTTATTGTATAGGTAAGTATTTAGTTTTAAATAGGAATTATTTAGTTAATTGTAGTAATTTTATTTAGATTTATTTAAATTATATTTAAGTTAGGGGGGTTAGGGTTAGGGTTAGATTTAGGTTTAGGGGTTAATAACTTTATTATAGTGGTGGCGACGTTGGGGGTGGCAGATTAGGGTTTAATAAATGTAGTTAGGTTGCGGCGACATTGGGGGTGGCAGATTAGGGGTTAATAAATATAATGTAGGTGTCGGCGATGTTGGCGGCAGCAAATTAGGGGTTCATACATATAATGTAGGTGGCGGCGGTGTCCGGAGCGGCAGATTAGGGGTTAATAATATAATATAGGTGTCGGCGATGTCGGGGGCGGCAGATTAGGGGTTAATAAGTGTAAGATTAGGGGTGTTTACACTTGGGGTTCATGTTAGGGTTTTAGGTGTAGACATAACTTTTTTTTCCCCATAGGAATCAATGGGGCTGCGTTAGGAGTTAAACGCTGCTTTTTTTCAGTGTTTTTTTTTTCCAGCCGGCTCTCCCCCATTGAATTCTATGGGGAAATCGTGCACGAGCATGTTTTACCATCTCACCGCTAACGTAAGCAGCACTGGTATTGAGGTGAGATATGGAGCAAAATTTTGTTCTACGCTCACTTTTTTGCGGTTAACGCCGGGTTTGTAAAAACCCGTAATACCAGCGCTTTCTGTAAGTGAGCGGTGAGCATAAACTGCTCGTTAGCACTGCATAGCTCAAGACGAAAAACTCGTAATCTAGCCGAAAATATTTTTAAAAATGAATAAAAAATATTTCAAATTGATGGGCGGAGCCGACTCCAGAAGCAGCAGGACGCATTTCAATGAGGCTCTCAACATTAGCTTAGTTTTGCTAAATATTTCCTATAAAATATTAAACCTATTATAGTGTAATTTTCATATCTGGAAGCTGGAAATTCATGTATATTACTGATATGCTGCGAGAGCTGATATCCAGAAATTGTTGAAAGTGGCGTCACTGTGTCACCTCCAGGGAACCAAGCTGCCCACGTCCTCTGAGTCAACCTTTAATAAAAGGCTTATTTTAACTGCAATCTCGTGAGTATAACCAGTTTGTGCGCCTACCAAATTGTCTGAAATCTGCTGAAAGCAACAAGGTTGACTCAGAGGACGTGGGCAGCTTGGTTCCCTAGAGGTGACACAGCGCCGCCACTTTCAACACTTTTTGCTTTTATACACAGTTTGGGAGAACCGGATCTGGCAGCGAGCACCTGAAGGGAAGTACTAACATTGCTTCATACTTTATCCTTTCTAATACGCAAGGATAGCTGATATCCAGACTGCAACCCTGTCCTATGCTCTTTAGGTATGCCCCGCGAAGCAACCAATATCTAGGTCTTGAATGTTACTTCCAGTGAAGCTCTACGTGGCTAAGATTTCCGCACTTATTCCCCCCCCAGATTTCTGGGTTAAAAATTCCAGAGGACTTCTACACTCAATACTTAATTACAGTATTACATCAACAATAGATATGCCTACTATGGAGAATAATATTCTACTGAGAGAAGTCGGGGCTCTTCTCACGAAATTTCAAGAGACCTTTGCAGAGTCCCTTGATTCAGCGTTTGACCACCCTACCAATACTTCATCCACTGAGGCTCCCCAGATTGCTTAAGCCAGTAAACAAGGTGGTGATGATGGCAGTGCCCTGGGGCCCCGGCACTTGTCGCCTATTATACCTTTGGATGTTCGATTACTGAGAGAGAGGAGAGGACATCAGCCCAGTCACAGCTTGGGTATGCTTGAGAGGTGAGCGGTCTCTATGCCAACAATGAGGTCAGATATACTGAAGAACTATGTGAAGACTATGGTGCAGATCCATGAATTATTGTGAAGCAGCCCCCAGATGTCATTGGGGAAATGATTGATAGACAAGAAACCCCCTACATAGTCTGGTCCCTACAGGGAGGAGATCTGCAAGATAACTACAACTATAGACACTACAACAGATAGTGACTTCCCCTTGATGGCAAATGATCGGCAAAAGGGACAGCCATGTGAGCGATCTCCAGGAAATATACTAAACTTTTCCCACACAGAAAAGTCATCTGGGCAAAACAAGAGGATCTTGCATCTTGGAACACAGTCTCTGGCTGCCGGAATGGCCATTGTGTCTGTGTTCAGCTTTACCCACAAGGGAATCTTTGCTACCTCTGGCTGTGTTAGGGATAACACTGATCACTTTTGAAGACTTCCCCTATTTCAATTTAGGGTTGTCTCAGAGGACATGAACAATAAGTCTGGAGTGAGGTAAAATAATTATTTCAAAAATAAATAAATACATAAATATGTATATGCATAAAAGTGAGCTTAGAGCATTACTTGCCTAGTTATATACTGTTATTTGTTGAGACTTAGGGGTAGATTTATTAAGCAGCAGATGCTGCAATCTACCCCCATAGTTTCAGGTTCCCCTGAAACATAAGTTAAGAAGAAGCAGTCGTAAGACCACTGCTCCTTAACTCGTCTGACACCTCTGAGGTGGCAGATAGCAATCATCCCAATCGGATACAATCAGGATGATGAACACCTCCTGCTAGCGGCTGATTGGCCTGGAATGTGCAGAGGGCGGTATTGCACAAGCATTTCAAATGAAATGCTTGTGCAATGATAGATGACGATAGCGTATCAGCGGATCATGTCCACCCGACACATGATAAACTGGCCCCTTAAAGTTAACTTTCGTACGTTGGTTACCTGTTTATATATGGGGTATGACCTGATATGTCTAGTACTGTCCGAGGCACTGAGGTTACTTGGGGGATTAATACTGGAATAGCTATTTACATGGATATATATCCTATGCTTTGCTTTTTTGTTTTACACCTGCTACCTCTGGACTCCTTTAGAGTGGTAATCCTTTGTTTCAATACTAGCTGCGTTGTATACTAGCTATCTCCACTACTACAAATGCAATGCAGATAATTCAATTAAATTTTTTAAGATAGTTAATACATGTCCTGTTATCTTGTTATCTGTTTTTAGTACTGAGACCTGATTTCATCAAATATATCAGGAGACCAGGATTGTAAATGAGATAGCAGTTAGCTGTTAGTTATTTTTCTAGTTATAGGTGTGTGCCTTACACTACTATAGGACTTTGGATTTAAGCATATAGCTCCTATTTAATTTTCATATATGTAAATGTTTCATTAAGCAATGTTCTGTTTCTAATGACCGGGGCAATGAGATATAATATTCCTAGGATGTTGTTCATAAGCTTTTTGCAGTTGACTACAGAATACACACCTACCACACGAAGCAATAAGACCTTAGACATCCCGTAAAAGGAGTGATCCTGAGGTTTTACATACAGGTTATATTTCCTGCAGGCCCCCTTATAATCCATAATACCGCTTAAGGTCAATAAGTGGTTGCAGGTTTACACATAGGGGACGATTTACAGCATACGCTGTTGGCATTTAACATTGCACAAGCATTCCTAGTGAAATGCTTGTGCAATGCCGCCCCTTGCAGATTCGCAGCCAATGCCACTAGCAGGGCGTGTCAATCATCCCGATTGGATCCTATTGGGATGATTGCTATCTGCCGTCTCAGAGGTGGTGGATAAGTTAAGGAGCAGCGGTCTTATGACCGCTGCTTCTTAACTGTTGTTTCCAGCGATCTGGAAACTACGGGGGGTAGATTGCAGCATCCCCATAGTCTTTAATAATGAAAGTTTACTATGTTAGTACAGGGTCATGTTTTACTTTATATTTGTACCACTCTATTAGTACCCCTTCACTCTCTATACAATCTCCATTTATCATACTATAGCATCAATGTCTCATGCATATCTGTTGATGCAGCATTAAAGGGACATAATACTCATATGCTAAATCACTTGAAACTGATGCAGTATAACTGTAAAAAGCTGACAGGAAAATATCACCTGAGCATCTCTTTGTAAAAAAGGAAGATATTTTACCTCACAATCTCCTCAGCTCAGCAGAGTAAGTTCTGTGTAAAAAGTTATACTCAGCTGCTCCCAGCTGCAGGTAAAAATAAAAAAAATGAAGAAATGAACAGCAGCCAATCAGCATCAGCAGTGCTGAGGTCATGAACTCGTACTGTGATCTCATGAGATTTGACTTAACTCTCATGAGATTTCATAGTAAGCTTCCTTTACCTGATTGGTGAAATAATATGAGAAATCACGAGGCTCATCCGCTAAGCTGCCCCAGGACAGACACACTAAAATGCTGCTTAGAAATCCTTTACAATGGGAGGTGGCTACTGAGGAACTTTTGAGTTAAAATATCTTTCTTTTTTACATAGAGATGTTCAGGAGATATTTTCTAGTCAGCTTTTTACAGCTATACTGCATCACTTTCAAGTGTTTAAACATTTGGGTATTATGGCCCTTTAACCAATACATTTGTTTACTTTTTACATCTTATTTGAACTCTATATATCTTTATATTGAGCTATATAAAGACCCAAAAGTGGTCTCTCATCCTGTACCTTCTACGGATTATTCCCATAGGTGGTCAAAGGTCCAAGAAGGGCCCAGTATGTATCAAACAGAAGGTATATTTAAAAGGAAAAATCTGAGGTTTTAGATAATATTTTATGTTGTATCTTTGATTGCTTTAAATCTAGTTTCCATATGTACTAGACAATATTTATGCAATGTCCTTTTCTTTTATCTGTATGTTTAAAGGGTCATGAAACCCACATTTTTTCCTTTCATGATTTAGAAATAGTATGTGATATTAAACAACTTTCTAATTTACTTCAATTATCTAAATTGCTTCATTCTCTTGATATCTTCTGCTGAAAAGCATATCTAGATAGGCTCAGTAGTTGCTGATTGGTGGTTGCACATAGATGCCTCGTTTGATTGGCTCACCCATGTGCACAACTATTTCTTCAACAAAGAATATCTAAAGAATGAAGCAAATTAGATAATAGAAGTAAATTGGAAAGTTGTTTGAAATTGTATTCTCTAGCTGAATCATGAAAGAAAATTTTTGGGTTTAGTGTCCCTTTAAGAACCTCAATAAAAATTAAAAAAATTAAAACATATTTAAAATGATTATACATGCTATAAAATGTTCTAAATAATCCATAGATTATATCTATATATTTTACACTATGTATAATAATTTTTAATATGTTTTAAACATTTGTAAAAATATTTTATATGTAATATTTCAATATCGTGCATAGAAGATAGCAATTCTTCATGTGTGCTAAGCTGATAGCGTTAGTCCTAAATTGCGAACCCTGATGCCTGTTACGCATATTTTACTTTCCTATAATGTACTTTTTTATTATAAAATATATATTTCTATATATAATACTGATACTGTTCATGTATAAATACATCTGTACACAGATATAAACATATATAGACGTGAATATGTATGTGTCTCTATATTAATTAAAGCTCTTTGCAGGCTTTTTTTTTTTTTTTCAAACCTCACATGTTTCAGCCTTAACTATAACTTTTAAATGCAATTTTTTAAATAATTTTATCAGACGGTGTTAAGTGTAAATTTACTGTACAGTGTGTTTTTTATGTGTTTTATGCAATTTTTTTGTCTTGCATAACAGTTAACTAGAGCTCTGAAGTTACGCAAATGCATTTACATTCAACTCGTAATACACGCCTGTTCCAGCATATGCAAAGATCCGCAAAATACCTCTTATTGCTTGTGCACTACAGTTAGCACGCCACATATAATACAGCCCTGAATATGGTAATTCCTTGTGTGCAGTAATCAAGCTCTAAGATAAAAATATTTGATAGCTTGTTGTTTGTGGTATTCAGTTCGGTTTGTAGCTACATAAAGGCCCAACCTTTATTTCAACTATGCAGCCTACATCTATAGTCAGTGGGAGTTTTTACACACTTGAGTAGATTCATTATCAGCATCTCTTCTAGTTCCAGCTTCTCCACCCTCTTAGTTGTCACCAATCCCAACGTTATTCTGTGAGTCTCCATGAGGTGACCACCTGGTTTGCTCTGATCTAAGCAATTGCTCGTGCACTGATCTAAGTAATCCACATGTAGCAAAGTTTGGAAAATAGCACTGTGCTTTCAGTATATTCTCCAAGTCTTTTTAAGGGGCATAATGTTCAGAGATTAATTACAGTAAAATTAAATAATGAAGGCACTGTGTGATTATTACTATACACAATTACACACAGTTTTTATTATTTTAATTTTGAATTTTCCATTTAAAAATTAGTGTTTATGCAGAGGTGCCAAAAATGTCAACAAGAAGTCTTTTTTTCATAATTCTCCTTTTGTGTTTTTGTCTACTAACATTCCTGTATCCCAGGGAAGATTATACTCTGTTTTTTATTGATAAGATAATGTTCTCTATTTTCACATCTGTTAAAGTTTATAGCTAGATACATATTTGCTAGTTCTAAAGAGGTTCAAACAAGTAAACTATGTTATAACTCAGAAGTGAAATGGTTTCCTTTAATATAGTACATATAACCCCCCCTTCTAGAAACATTGTAACATAGTAGATGAGGTTGAAATAAATCAATAAAGTTCAACCTATAAAGATCCTGCTTCATTTAAAATAAAGAACCTCCAATTAATTAGTACAATCAAAAAGCTGACCAATTTAACACTAGCATACATATTCCTGAATTCTGTTTCTAGATAGAATTGTATCTAAGTCATTTTTAAATGTATCTAATATATTGACATTCATTGCCTCCTTAGGCAATGAGATCCACAATTTAATTGTGCTTACAGTGAAAAAAACATTGATGTTTCTGGAGATTAAATCTCCTTTGCTCCGTGACCTTTTGTCCCAAACTATTGTCTTGGAATAAACAGAGATGCTGCAAACTCTATATATGGGCCTTGAATATATTTATATATATTTAAATCACCACTCAAACACCTTTTTCTAGAGACAGCAGACACATTTTGGTTAACCTCTCCTCATATCCATTCCCCTTGTAAATTATCAATTCCCCTTATTAGTTTTGTGAACTTATTCTAATTCTGCAATTACCTTTTTTTATTGTTCCCTAGAACTGCACTTTGTACTCAAGGTGAGGTCTAACAAGCAATTTATATAGTTACAGAATTATGCTTTTGTCTTTTGCATCAATGCTTCTTTTAATACATGCTAGTATCTTATTATCCTTAAAAGCCACTACCTTGCCCTGTGCACTTACTTTTAACTTGATATCTATACGTATGTCTAAATCATTTTCCTCCTCTGTTTTGCCAAGTCTAGTTCATTTTAAATAATAGGTAACCTGCATATTTTTACTTCTAAAATGTAGAACCTTACAGTTACAGCAGTGGCGTATTTATGTTTAGTGCTGCCCTAGGCACTCAACATTCTGCTGGCCCAATCAAAGGTTTTAGGCCTTTTTTCCACTTCATATTTTTTGGGGGGTCAGTGTTTAAAATGTTTTTGTTTTGTTTGTTTTTTCATAACAATTCAAAAGAAAATGGGCTAGCAAAACACTTGCATACAGGTGGGTTGAATTGCATGCATCTCATACCATTTTCTCCCTGAGAGAAGGCAGAGAAAAGAAGGGGAGGGGGAAAAAGGGAAAATAAGGAAAGCAGGAAGGGAGGGAGAGAGAGAGAGAGAAGAGAAAAGTGGTGAGGGAAAGAAAGGAGTGAAAGAAGGGAGCAAGGGAGGGAGTTGAGAGAAAGGAGGGAGGGGAGGAAAGAAGGGAGAGAGTTGAGGGAGGAAGGAAGGGAGAAAGGGAGAAAGGGAAAGAAGGGAGAGAGGAAGGGAGGGGAAGAAGAACACATTTTGAAACAATCACTGCCCTTTACATGCAACAACATACAGTAATTACCATTATTCAATAAATAAACATTTTTAAGTGTCCATTTACTATTTACTCCGTGGGTTTATGAATGCAGAGAAAGCTAGCTATTAGTAGCTAACATACATTAGCACTGAGAGTTTATGATTAAACATCACATGAATGCAGAGAAAGCTAGCTATTAGTAGCTAACATACATTAGCACTGAGAGTTTATGATTAGTCATCACAAGCTGATTTAGCAGTGCACAGACGCATCCAGTCTGATAGTTACTAAGACCTATAATAAGCACTGCGCTAGCAGTCTCACCACAGCTGATAAGGGGAGTGTCAGGGTGCCAGGAATCAGACTGAGACGAGAAGTGCAAAAATAATCACACCTTTATTAATAGCAAAAATAATAAAAAGTCCACAAGTCAAGCTGGTAGTCAGATGAGCCGAGTCAGGAGCCAAAGGTTATAGTCAGACGAGCCGAGTCAGGAGCCAAAGTGAGTAGCCAGACGAGCCGGAATCAGGAACAAGGAGAACAGCAGAGTCGGGAACAAGCCAGGGATCAGGAACCAGGAAGGATGTCAGACAGCCAGGAAATACACTGGAACTCACAAACAGGTCTGAGACAATGCAAGGGCAAAGCATACTGAACAGAGGCCCTTTAAATAATAAGTGATGACATCACAATTCTGAGACTGCAACCTGTCTCACATGGATGATGTACACCAGTCTGGCCATAAAAGGGCGTGCAGGAAATCAGCAGCATCACACACTATGCACCAGAGTCAGCAAGAGAGGTGAGTAAAATGGTTGCCAGCAGCACATGGCAAACAAAGCAGGGAAAAAACCCTGACAGGGAGGCAGCATATCGGCACAAGGTCTTCTCCAGCCTCACTTTGGAAGCATATCCGCGGTCAAATTTCTCACCACGAATGCTTCCACTGAAAAAATGCCGGCGGCTCTAAATGAAGCAATGGTTTAAAGGAGCACTGCCTGTAAAGAGCAACCTTAAAGGGATACTGAACCCAATTTTTTTCTTTTGTGATTCATATAGAGCATGCAATTTTAAGCAACTTTCTAATTTACTCCTATTATAAATTTTTCTTTGTTCTCTTGCTATCTTTATTTGAAAAAGAAGGCATTTAAGCTTTTTGTTTGGTTCAGAACTCTGGACAGCACTTTGTTATTGGTGGATGAATTTATCCACCAATCAGCAAGAACAACCCAGGTTGCTCACCAAAAGTGGGCCGGCATCTAAACTTAAATTCTTGCATTTCAAATAAAGATACCAAGAGAATGAAGAAAATGTGATAATAGGAGTAAATTAGAAAGTTGCTTAAAATCTCATGCTCTATCGGAATCACGAAAGAAAAAAATTGGGTTCAGTGTCCCTTTAATCAGCGCATGTGCCTTGTCTTCTCTGTAAAAGTCTGCACTTTATCGCTGACTGTACTGTGTGCTGTCATTTAGAGAGAGGATAGGACAGATGTGCTGCCCCTCCCAAATCTGCTGCCCTAGGCACTGGTCTTGTTGGCCTAGGCCATAATACGCCCCTGAGTTACAGTATTAAATCTCATCTGGCATTTGCCATTCCATTCATCTAATTTTTGTAAATCCCCTTTCAGAGCAATTACATCCTGCCCTGACAAAATCACCTTACACAACTTTGTATCATTTGCTAAAATAGAGATGTTGCTATTTAATCCTTCTTCCAAGTCATATATAAAAATATTACGATCGGTCTGATTGACACCACCTGCTAGCGGCTGATTGACGCCCCTGAATCTGCAGGGGGCAGCATTGCACAAGCAGTTCACCAGAACTGCTTGTGCAATGATAAATGCCAACAGTGTATGCTGTCTGCATTTATCGATGTGCAGCGGACATTATGTCCGCTCGCACTTTGGTAAATTGGCCCCTTAGTCCCTATAAAACAATGGAAGCTACCATGTTGTAACTTAGGTTACCTTCTCTGCTGTGACCAATTAAGGACAGAAGACAAAATAAATAATGAAAGTATATTGCAGAGTTTTTTATATATACAATTAATCATTTTAGTTGTGGGAGAACAATGGTTTTCTTGATGTTTCTAGATCATTTAATTTCCAGTGTTAACTTAATGCCACAGATGGTTTAGTGTTACTTTATTAAATGAATTCATCCAGACAGACTGGTGTAATGACTTTACACTAGACCAAGGCAGCCATAACAGACTTCATAACAGTGTCCAGATAATAGTGATAGACATAAGAAACTGTTGCTATTATTGTAAATTGGCTCCTATAGAAAGAAATAGCTAGTGTAACTATTAGCTGTCACAATGCAGATGTTAACTACTTAACGAGAGAGTAAACTAAAAATGTATTTTCCCATAAAACAGTGGGGTAAAAATTTGCAACTTTCATTATTCATTTTCTACTTAAATGATTAAAAAGGCATTACAATGAATTTAGAGCACTTACCATCCTCAATGCTGGACAGTTATTGCTTGTTTAAATGCTTATTTATAACAGCTAATTGGATAGAGCAAGGGAGATAAGAGGCTATTCAAGGGATGTGTCTCTGTACTGCAAAGCAATGCTGTCACTGACGTCAGTGATGGTTTTCAGCTGCACATGCAAGGCTCATCATAAAGTGAAGGCTAGGAAGTGGACAAGAACTCATGCTAATATTTAGTATAGGAGTAGGAAGTACAGCTGTGCCAGCTGGCTGCAGAAAAGTAAAAAATAAAACAGCGACAACAGGATACAAGGAAGTCAATTTATGAAAGTGAGGATGGACATGATCCGCTGTAGCGATCATGTCCGCCGCACATTGAAAAATGCCGACAGCATGCCGCCCCCTGCAGAATGCCACCCTCTCTAGCAGGGGGTGTATATCAATCTGACCGTATGCGATCGGGTGGATTGCTGTCCGCCGCTGCTTCTTAACTCCTGTTTCCGGCGAGCCCGAGCACTCGTGCGAAAAGAGCTGCATCAAGCTCCATTCGGAGCTTGATGAATCGGCCGCATGTGATCCAATTTTTAGAATAACTATAAAATAAAATAACCGTTTAATGATAACAAGCTACTAGAAATGCATTACGTATGATTAATTCAACATAGATTTCATGTTTAGTGTCCCGTTAAGAAAAAAACAAAATGAAAATATTTTATACTTTTTTGGGGAATAATAACACATTTGAGAATTGGAGTAGAGAGGTAAAGAAAAACATAAGATCATAATAAAAGTAATATTTTAGGTGGCAATGCAATGACTCATAGCCTTGATATTCGTGATTTCTGTTTATATAGAGATGAACGCACATTTCAGATACAGTCAATTTGAATGATACAAGTCTATGCATGCGTGACACTTGCACATTAATACGTTTTACTGGCATTATCAAACATCTATCTTTAGTCAGTTTATAACAACAATTCAGTAAGTTCTTAGGTAAAGTAAGACCCAACTTTCATTTCTTAAAATGGATTAAATATGATTGACCTTTATGTAACGTACAGAGGCTGTCAGAAAGGGACAAAACAACAACATAGCAAATACCTCTCCATGCATACAAATTGTCTCTAACAATAAGTAGAACCAACTGTGCATAAACATACAATTTACTTTAAAAACTTTAGAAACCAAAACCATTTTTTTTAAAAATGAACTGTTACCTTTTTATATTGGGAACATGGGCAATCAGATTCATAATAATGCAAAATAATCTTTAAATCTGCCATAACAAATAACTAAAGGCACAGCAAAAATTCTCACTTGTCCACTCATTCCCCACTTTCCCCATGGTGGGGAAACCCATAATACATTTATGTCTCTTTTAGTTGATTGATTTGTCTGTCAGTCAACTAGCAGATTGCATTCATACTTCATACCAATCCTCACTACATTAGGGAATGGCTTAAAGGGATACTAAACCCAATTTTTTTCTTTAATGATTCAGATAGAGCGTGCAGTTTTAAGCAACTTTCTAATTTCAATATCAATTTTTCTTTGTTCTCTTGCTATCTTTATTAAAAAAAGCAGTAATGTAAAGCATAGGAGCCCACCCATTTTTGGTTCAGGACCTGGTTTATGCTTGCTTATTAGTGGCTAAATGTCAGCCACCAATAAGCAAGCACTATCCATGGTGCTGAACCTAAAATGGCATAGCTCCTAAATTCCTGCTTTTTAAATAAAGATAGAAAGAGAACGAAGACAAATTGATAATATGAGAAAATTAGAAAGTTGCTTAAAATTGCATGCTCTATCTGAATCATGAAATAAAAAATGTGGGTTTAGTGTCCCTTTAAGATCACAAGATAAGTTCTAGCCTCTCAGTTTGCTTTCACTTCACACTCTTGCCTGCTTAGTTGCATTACTGAAACTGTAACTACCTGCCTTGTCTATGGAATTCTGCATTATAATACTATTAGGAATAATAAAAAGCAATAAGGTGTGCTACAGGGCTGAACTGGGATTGATAAATTTGATGGAAGGGCTGAAGAAGAACAGGAAATAAGATAAAATGTTGGGAGTCTGGAACCAAGCTTGCAGGAGATGCAAGAAATAATGATGTTAGGAACAAGCTGAAGTCATCACCAGATGAGAAAAGAACCATGTTTCAGCACTCAGGGATAATCCAGAAGACTTGTCAAAGGCCAGGCCAAAGTTCAATACCAGACAGGTCAGGAACCAAACTTCACTGCAGAAGGAGCAGGCAAAAATAAGTTAAAAATTCTGTTCCTGCAGTCAGAAACTGGTAAATTAGTCTTAAGTTCAGGGTACAGACAAGAATCAAAACCAGGAAAGCAGTTCTGAGACAAAAGTGCCAGGACTTCCATGAGCGTAACCAAGCACCTGACAAACATCAGGATTTTTAAAACCTTCCCAATAAGTCTTGGTGTTAAAACCACTGCAGGGTAATTTCCAAATTCCAATATTTAGGTTGCAAATAGTGTTGCCTTTAGCGCAGGCATTGCAGTTAGCCGTGTTTATAGGAGAAGTCTGCAGATCCTGTGTGCTAAACTTAGTGCACCCTTAAGAAGCTTCTTCAGACACCAAGATGCCCATAGAGCAACCCCCACTATACTCCACCATAAGCATTCTTTCTTCAGTGCAGCTCTGGACTCCAGCCATGCTAATAGCACCCCTCATTGTGCAACTGTAACATCTGCCACCAACCTTCAGATTAGTGTGGCCTCCATGCTCTAGGATGCTGCCAATATGGCACTATAACTAATCCATACCACTTCAATACCTACTACACAGCATGACTGCTGCTTTTCTTTCCAGTGCATGCCAGTAACTGTCATGTGTACAGTTCCCGCATTATACTATTAGGGAGAAGAAAGAGCAATAAGGTGTGCTTCAAGGTGGAAGTGAAACTGGGAAACTTGCCGGGATATCTTAAGGGGAAAAGGGAAAAATAATAATTTGTAAGCTTGTTTTTCTATTTTGCACTGTATCTATCTAGTCCACTGCAATATCATGCCATTCCATTGCCTGCTCCGTGCCTGCATTATAATACTATTTGGGAGAAGAATGAGCAAGAAGATGTGCTACCGGGTAAAAGTAGGACTGGAAAACTATAAATAATTAAATTGATTTACACATAGGGAGCATTGCTTTTAATGAATTCTTTCTTGACTAAGCCATACATTTTTCTTGTTTAAGGTTTAATGTCCCTCTATAGTTTATATTTTCTTACTTGGCAATTCCTAAATATCAAAACGAACCACTAAACTATAATTTGCACCGTATTTACACTTACATTTCACACAGCCAGAGGTTAAACCAAAATGAGCAGGCAAAAATGTTGGAAAATATATCACAAAACAAAGATGAATAAGATGTTTGTCTTGATGCCTTTATCCAGTTTCTAAGGAAAATAATTATTTACATATGTAAAATTAACCTCTAGTAATCCAAATCCGTCCTGATAAGTGTTAAAAACTTGAATGCCTTGTGCATATAAGCATGATAAGTTGGGTATACTGGGCATGTTTGCTCAATGATTATATTGAATAACTTTTAATATATTTAAAGTAGTTTTAAAGTGTTTTCAGTCATTGATTAAGAAAACACAGTTTTGCGATTTGGTGAGATTTCTATCTAATATCAAGAAGAACAGCCGAGTAAATTAATTTAAATAATAGTTGCATACCTCCCAAAATTTGTGGCTGGGTATCAGGGACTAATGAGGTTTATGGGGACCCATCGCTATTTTGTTGGTGGAGCTGTGTTCATAGATGGTTAGTGGGTGGACGCTAGCAGTTTCTGGGCATATCTGGTTATTTCGTTGGTGGAGCTAAGGGAAATTTTGCAAATAGTTACATATAACTGTCTTAGAGGGAAGGGAGGACAGAGCTCAGAATCAGGGACTGTCCCTCTCAAATAGGAACAGTTGGAAGGTCTGAAGTTGTCACAACTGATCTCATCTTCTAAAATGGGTTTTTAATGATTCTCATACTGAAAAGGTGATGATGTTTTAAAGATCATTCAAAACTCACTGTTTATAATAAGGTTTTTCTTTGTGGAATTTCTCTTACTGTAAAAAGATGGGGACTCAGGCTCTAGATAATGTAAACTGCAATTATTCAATACACAGTTTTTGGGACGTCTGTTTTTAAAAAACAGTGGAAACGATCATGGTTGCAAACAAACAAGACACAATGGCCAGCAGTCAAATACCGTTCACGACAAAATGATCACCAAGTGAAATCCCATTTAAAATGACAAAATTATTATAACATTCATGAAATTATAAATATGAAAGACAGACTGCAAGAATGGGATAATTCTAGACGTTGTGGTCGTGATTTCCATTTTCTTGTGTTGCCTAGAAATCTCGTTAGTGGTAAAGGCTTTTAAATACATTTACATATGTGAATATTACTCACGCTCACTAATAACTGACTATAATTTGTTACTTGCATATATGTGTAAAACGTTTATGCTTATCACCTGCTGATTTGTGTCTAAGCTGGTAAACCGTTATACAAATGTATGGAAACTGTGTAAAACAAAAGCTGCTGCAGGATTTTGTGAAGCACTAATATCACTGTTCTCCAACTGGCAATTTTCGCAACAATCTAAACACTGCCACATTTGACTAACTTTGTATTACTAACCTACCCCATGCAACTCTATAGTTGGTACAGATGTGCATTAAAAAAGCTGTACTATTTATATTCCAAAGGTTGTGGCTGTATCTTCCTTTAAATGTAACATTATATAAAATATTTTCCCACGGATCTTATCTATTTATTTTCTGTGGGTGTATCTGGCAAGTACCCAGACTGCAGCTAGATTGTTTTCTCATTTTCCCAATACAGTGCTAGTTTTGCCAATCACTGCCACCAGGATAAAAGAGGAGCACCACAGTTGGTAATCACGTAGGAGCCAGATTCAAGTTTGGTGAGTACCATCTTTGGGATTGAGAGGTAGGCTTTGTTTGGTGCTTTTTTCCCTTTATAATAGGGTTGAGTTTTTTTGGTCAGCAAAAGAGCTGTAGAGCATTGCCCTACCAAATCCCCTTCTAAGGGCAATGCCCAACCAAATGCCCTTTTCAGGGCAATTTTTAGAGAAGTTTTTTTTTTTTTTTTAAGATAAGTTTTTTTTTGTGGGGGAGGGGGGTTACTTGTATAGTAAAATCGGATAGTTTTTTTGTTGTTGTAAAAGAGCTAAGTCACTTTAGGGCAATGACCTACAAAAAGTAATTTTAAGGGCTATTGCTACAGTTTATTTTAGTGTTAGTATAGGATTTTTTATTTTGGTTTTTTTCTTGTTTTCCATTTACTTTGAACTTCTACCTTACCTCACAGAGGTACTTTGAATGTTATTCCCCTCCATTATCAATTTATTATATCAATGAGATTGTTTTTATGATTATTATTTTATTAGCAATTTGATAGTTCTGCAATATCTATCATTTCTATTTATTTGTTTGTGGAAGCCATTTAACAACTGACCTATACAAGCGCTGGTATTGTGCTGTTTTTTTCCAGTGCAGTTTAGTGCAACTTTTTCCTCCGGCAAAACTCTGTACGCAAACTTTTAGGTCACGTAAAAAGTTTAAGCATTAAATGCGATTGCAAGTACTTTCAACTTGTAATATGAGCTGACAATGGAATTTACTGTTGCTTTTAAACATACAAAAAGTGACATAAAAAGTAAGCAAAGGTAAAATACAAGCTTTAGAAAAGAGAAATGCCAAAAGAAGAATCTAAGGATAGTATACACATTATTTACATAAAGGAATACAGAACATTTTCTGAAAAGACTATCAAGTATTGTAAATCAGGACAAAAGTAAAAATGGCAAATAAGTAATGTGTATTGTATATTCATAGAGGTAAACAACAGGTTTAAGTAGACCAACCCTTAGGTTCAGATTACGAGTCGCATGCTAACAGGGGCGCGAAAGAGATATCGGATTTATTGCGGCTGTTAAAGGGACACTGAACCCAAATTTTTTCTTTCATGATTCAGATAGAGCATGCAATTTTAAGCAACTTTCTAATTTACTCCTATGATCAATTTTTCTTCGTTCTCTTGCTATCTTTATTTGAAAAAGGCATCTAAGCTTTTTTTTTTTTGGTTTAGAACTCTAGACAGCACTTTTTTATTATTGGATGAATTTATCCAACAATCAGCAAGGACAACCCAGGTTGTTCACCAAAAATGGGCCGGCATCTAAACTTAAATTCTTGCATTTCAAATAAAGATACCAAGAGAATGAAGAAAATTTGATAATAGGAGTAACTTAAAAAGTTGCTTACAATTTTATGCTCTATCTGAATCACAAAAGAAAAAATGTGGGTTCAGTGTCCCTTTCAGAACGTCGGAAGTAGAGTGTGTATTACAAGTTCTATAGAACAGCGAGAAAAGAGGAAGGTGCCACAATAGTGCAAGATCAATTGTATGGGGAAGATATACACACAGAACCCATCTTGCTCACAAATTTGAAGGCACTTGAGAAGTGCTACAAAACGCCTGCTGGACCTTTAGGAGCCGTCCAAAAAGCTCCCACTACAGCATAGATTTCACCAGTAAACTGATACACATCCTTCGGTTGTACAGATGGCTTGTATAGCCCTCCTCTGACTATGCAGATGGCTTGAATAAGTCTCAATGCGACTAAGCGAAATCCCCATTCAGTGATTTAAATAGATCAGGATATCCACAGCTATGCAGTGGTAGTTCACACTTAACACACGTGTGATAGATAGAATATGCTTAAATAAAATCAAGTTGTGCTATAAAGTCAAGTTAAAAACATAGACTTTAATAAAAACAAGTGTTTCACAACGCGTTTCTCTGTCCTCAGTGACCGTTTCTTCAGATGAATACACAAATATTTAAAAGCACGACTTTTATGAGCCCTATTTGGCGTCTAACAAACTTTGGTGTGCATGCGTGGTGAATTTCAAATAATGGAAACAGCACACCTGTGTCTTTTTTAGTGGGGCACGGAGTAGCAGACTTGCCAAGTCTCTGCAGCATCCACAAATTTCAAAAAACTCCAGCCACCAGCTTCATTAAAAGACCTTTATTTTCTCATTCTGGGTCCCAATGTTACAACGTTTCAAGCCTGCACTAGGCTCTTAGTCCGGTACATGACTAAGAGCCTAGTGCAGGCTTGAAACGTTGTAACATTGGGACCCAGAATGAGAAAATAAAGGTCTTTTAATGAAACTGGTGGCTGGAGTTTTTTTAAATTTGTGCATGTGTGGTGAATCCCAGAAGTGATGGAGCTATTGTCACTAATGACGTAATTATTCCTCATTGGTTAAATTTTGGCCATATGGAGAAAAAGCGTTACATTGTTTCATTTGAAACTTGATATTTTTATTAAACACTAAAACTACTATTTTGCCAAATTACACTTAATTGTGACAGAAAACATGAGGGGTAAAGAAAGAGAAATCTGCACACAGCGATCTAGATGTTATATAATTGCGGTCCAAACATCATAAATATTTTAACTGGGATCCTCAACGTATGTCTCCCATATAAGTAAGCTGACATATTGAACATATAACTACAGAATGATCAACATCTATTGTATAAAGTTACACTGCTTGGTCTGCATGGTTATTATGAAGCATTGCTCGGTCTAACATAATTAATGTAAAACTAACATGCAGATAAAAAAGAACTATTTAAAAATATATCATCCATGTCAACATACAAGAGGCATTAGATAAAATATTATAAGGTGACATATAGGACATCAAATAACCAAAATCTTCAATCTATCTAACTGTATGCAAATGAAAAAGTAATAAATCCTAAAAAAATAAAAAATATATAATATATATGATATGCATACAAACACAAAAACAAAAAAACAATATAATATAAAATAATTGAATAATGATCTGAAAACTAAAGTCAAAGTAACACAAATGTTTGCATGTGTTACATATAAAAACAAACCTGCCTATTGCCTTAATTGAATGCTGCCATGTCTATATGCTCATTTAAGACAAAGGGATTAATGGTCTTGAGCTTCAAAATCCAAAAAGTTCCCCTTTGTCTTAAATGAGTACATTTGTTCCTACCCCATTTATTGGCAGTCTTTTCTATAAGGAAAATTCCATGTCTAGGTACACTATTATTTATGACTGCTTTCTTGAGTTTTCTCTTATGTTTACCCCATCTTTTCTTCAGGGGTCTTGAGGTCCTACCTACATATTGAATTCCACAGTTGCATTAAAGAAGATAGACAACAAATGAGGAATCACATGTAAAATTTCAAACTTCTCTTTAGTGGCACACAAACTAAAACTCGTCCTATTGCCAAACATATAGGAGCACAGACCACAATTATGTCTGGACTCCCATGAACTAAAACTCGTCCTATTGCCAAACATATAGGAGCACAGACCACAATTATGTCTGGTCTCCCCAAAAAAGAACTAGTCTTATACCTTATCTTTGATATAGAGTTATTTTTCGTCATGACTATTTTGCTAGGTTCCAATCTATTTTTTAGAGTTGGTGCTCTCTCCAAATTTACTTATTTAAGACAAAGTGAAACTTTTTGGATATGGAAGCTCAAGACATACACACATTTGTGTTACTTTGACTTTAGTTTTCAGAAAAATTACATCATTAGTGACGATAGCTCTGTTACTTCTGGGATTCCCCATGCATGCACACCAAGGTTTGTTAGACGACGAATAGGGCTCATAAAAGTTGTGCTTTTAAATGTATGTGTATTCACCTGAGGAAACGTCACTGAGGACCGACAAACGTGTTGTGACACACTTGTTTTTATTAAAGTCTATGTTTTTAACTTGACTTTATAGCACGACTTGATTTTATTTAAGCATATTCTATCTATCACACGCATGTTAATTGTGAACTACCACTGCATAGCTGTGGATATCCTGATCCGTTTAAATCACTGAAGGGGGATTTCACTTAGTCGCATCGAGACTCATTCAAGACATCTGCATACCCAGAGGAGGGCTATACAAGGCATCTGTACAACTGAAGGATGTGTATCAGTTTACTGGTGAAGTCTATGCTGTAGTGAGAGCTTTCTGGATGGCTCCTAAAGGTCCAGCAGGCATTTGTAGCACTTCTCAAGTGCCTTCAAATGTGTGAGTATGATGGGTTCTGTGTGTTTATGTTCCCCATACAATTGATCTTGCACTATTGTGGCGCCTTCTTCTCTTCTCGCTGTTATATAGATCTACTTTGGTCGATTCACCATAGGGTCATTTCTCTGGGTATTTGATTTTTAATCAGTATTGATTTCACATATCTATGTACATACTCAGCTTTATTTATATGAACATTCATATTTGCAATTTATCATGAGCACTTTAGTTTTTACCATTTAGGTTTGTCTCTTTGAGGCTCCTTTAGAGTGGGCATAACATTTTGATATATAACACTATAGATATCTCATTAACTGTTATTTAGTTATATCATTGGTAGTATAGTTTGGCGCATACAGCATATTTTTACACTTTGTATTACAAGTTCGCTTGAGTGCAATTGAATCTAAAGTGCGTCTGGTTAGAGCAACCTCAGAACTCTAGTTAACTGTTATGCTCAAATAAAAAAGCTGCACAAAAAACTTTAAAAATACATTTAAAAGTACAGTTGCACTCATAATAACACTATTACTATAACACAAAATTGCAATAAAAAGTTAAAAAGGCTCAAATATCTGAGGTCTCAGGTATTAGGAAAACAAAATGGCTGCAAAGGGGTTTAACATTGAGATACATGTCTAAATATGTATATGTGTGTATATATATATATATATATATATATATATATATATATATATATATATATATATATATACATTTTTTTTTTATCTGGAAACAGTGTATTACCTTTTCTGTGTGTACTTCAGCTATTATATCGATACACTACAGTCCAAGCAGGTTCTCACAGATAACCAAGAGTGTGGAAAGATACCATCTTTAACACAGTGTGGAATAACTTCCTACCCATGCAAGTCACTTACCTCATATGATTGAGGTAATACCAGGTGAGCAGTTTTCATCTCTTAGAAAAACTTGCCTCAGTACTAAAACTACTTCAATATGTCTCTTTGTGTTTCCTTTTTATCTACCTTTTTTTTTTTTTTGTGCTTGTCTTCCCTTGCTCCTCCCCCTTTGGTTCTGTTTAAATCCCCTTGAGTGCAGTCCTTACTCCAAACCACAGAACATTTTCTACAAAGACTTCCTCCATTGGTGGCATTGAAGGATTGTTCTTTTTTGGACAGCAGCACATGGGTCTTGCTCTTTAGACTCCATCTTTCACTGAGATTTATAGTAATTAAGCCTTAATCAATACATTGCATCACAACTAGGATTTCTAGCGCTATAATCCACTTCTCCTTTTACCCTTTACACATTTTAGACCTTTTTGTTAGATATTACTAGGGTATACTGAAGTATAATTACAAGCATTTCATAAGTGTCAAAGGCTTTTATTAACAATTATGTTACGTTTATGCAAATAGTCAATATTTGCAGTGTAGACCCTTCTTTTTCAAGACCTCTGCAATTCACCCTGGCATGCTGTCAATCAACTTCTGGGCCACATCCTGACTGATGGCAGCCCATTCTTGCATAATCAATGCTTGGAGTTTGTCAGAATATGTGGGGTCTTTTTGCTCAAATGCCTCCTGAGGATTGACCACAACATCTCAACTGGATTAAGGTCTGAGGAGTTTCCTGGCCATGGACCCAAAATTTCAATGTTTTGTTCCCCAAGCCACTTAGTTATCACTCCATGATGCTGGAAAATGCATTGTGCATCAACAAACTGTTCTCGGATGGTTAGGAGAAGTTGCTCTTCGAGGATGTCTTTGTATGATTCTTTATTCATGGCTGTGTTTTTAGGCAAAATTGTGAATGAGCCCTCCTTGGCTGAGAAGCAACCCCACACATGAATGGTCTCAGGATGCTTTACTGTTGGCGTGACAAATAACTGATGGTAGCGCTTACATTTTCTTCTCTGAACAAAGTTTTTTCTGGATGCCCCAAACAATCAGAAAGGGGATTCATCAGAGAAAATGACTTTACCCCAGTCCTTAGCAGTCCTATCCTTTACCTTTTGCAGAATATCAGTCTGTCCCTGATGTTTTTCCTGGAGAGAAGTGGCTTCTTTTCTGCCCTTCTTGACACCAGGCCATCCTCTAAAAGTCTTCACCTCACTGTGCGTGCAGATGCACTCACAACTGCCTGCTGCCATTCCGGAGCAAGCTCTGCACTGTTGGTGCCCTGATCCCGCAGCTGAATCAATATTAGGAGGCGACCCTGGCACTTGCTGGACTTTCTTAGGTGCACTGAAGCCTTCTGCACAACAATTGAACCTCTCTCCTTGAAGTTCTTGATGATCCGATAAATGGTTGATTTAGGTGTAATCTTAGTAGCAGCAAAATCCTTGCCTGTGAAACCCTTTTTGTGCAAAGCATTGATGACTGCACATGTTTCCTTGCAGGTAACCATGGTTAACAGAGGAAGAACAATGATTTCAAGCACCACCCTTCTTTTAAAGCTTCCAGTCTGTTATTCTAACTCAATCAGCATGACAGAATGGTCTCCAGCCTTGTCCTCAACAACACTGACACCTGTGTTAACGAGAGAATCACTGACATGATGTCAGCTTGTCCTTTTGTGGCAGGGCTGAAATACAGTGGAAATGTTTTATTGGGGATTAAGTTAATTTCCATGGCAAAGAGGGAATTTACAATTTGATCTGATCACTCTTCATAACATTCTAGATAGATATATATATATATTTAAAAAACTATCAGATATATATAGAAATGTGTTTTTAGAAATATGTATTTAAGATTAAATAGAACTTATTATTATATTATGTGAAGAACACTGGAATGTGAAATATTAATATTTCATGTCGGGTTAGCGCTATTGAGAAAATGCCATTTGGTTTGCGCAGGTTTTGGGTGTTAGGTTTTTCCGCTTTTCACGCTCCATTGAAGTCTATGGGAGAATACGTTAACCTGGTTTCAATATTGTAATGTAGGCTTTTTGAGTGCGTCGGGTTAGCGAGCAATCAAAACTTTTTACTTTTAACATGTAATATGATTGGTATCCGACACCCACAAAAAAAGAAGTCGAGGACAGTTTGCGTGCATGCAGAAGCGATAAATAGCGCTCTACTTGTAATCTAGCCCTTAATTAGTAATAACTATTATATAACCTAGATATGCAGTAGATTCTTTCGAATATCAACAATTGTGTGAATCACTGTAATCAAAAGCCTTTGCACACATTGACAATCGAATGTTAAGAGCGAATATTCTTAAAAATTCTTTAATCGAATGTTCATAATTAGATTGAATGCCCACATTCACAATTTTCAATGTAACATTCTATTTAACAAATACTATTCAGAAGTTCAATAGTTCATGTGGTAGGGAATTTAGTAAATTGATACATAATAGATACAAATATATACATTTGAATTTTTCTATTTCAAATATTGCATGATTCAAATATTACATTTAAAGAAAGAATTTGAAATACTATTACAAATATATAAATTTGAATTTTTCAAATTTCAATACAGCATAATTCGAATCAAATTATTAGAAAAATTTGAATAGAATATTACATTTAAAGAAAACATCAGAAAAACTATTACATTAAACGAATGTTAGAATGTTGTACAAACATTCAAATCAAACGAACAAATGTGTTAAAATGTTTCATTTTTTGAATGTTGTGAAACATTCGCCCATCCCTACTCAAACCCAACAGAAAATACGTTTTTTGAAAGTTTCTACTGATAAAACCCATCAGAGCCTTATAAGCAGCGAGTGTGTGGAACAAGCACAGTTTTTCACACAAAAGCAAGTGGTGTCTATTGTCCCCTATTGTAAGGGTGAAAGTATTATTTTAGTAACAGTTATTTATTTGCTTTTAAGACACTAGAGTTACTAGCAGTTGTGTCTACTATTATTAACTCCTCCAGTAAAAGCATAGAGTCACCTTTAATCTTCAATAAAACTCCAGCATGATGACAACTTAAAGGGAAAACCTGACGTATGTACATTTCTAAACAGTTGTTCGTTTTAAACATGTGCAGCATCCCTGAATCAGAGAATCAAGATTAAAAGAGTTTACGGTTAAAGGGACAGTAAAAAACAAAAATATTATTGCTTAAAAAGCTAGATAATCCCTTTGTTTACCTTTCCCAAGTTTTGCATAACCAATACAGTTATATTAATATAATTTTATGTCTGTAATTACCTTGTATCTAAGCCTCTGCAGACCGCCTCCTTATCTCAAGTCTTTTGACAGACTTGCATTTCAGGCAATTAGTGCTGAGTCTTTAATAACTCCTCAGGCGTGAGCACAATGTTATCTATATCTATATGGCACACAAGAACTAACGCCCTCTAGCTGTGAAAAACTGTCAAATACAATCAGATCAGAGGCGGTCTTCTAGGCCTTAGAAATTAGCATATATCCATGGTTCTGAAGCAAACATTTGCTGGCTCCTTAGCTTTGATGCCTTCTTTTTCAAATAAAGATAGCAAGAGAATGAAGAAAAATTGATAATAGAAGTAAATTAGAAATTTGCTTAAAATTGCATGCTCTATCTCAATCATGAAAGAAAAAAATTTGGGTTTAGTATCCCTTTAATTAGCCCTGTGTACATATACTTTAGAAGCAACGCAGTATCTATATCTTAGTGCAAAGGAAAATACTGCCGCCTTGTTTAATAAAAAAAATTGATATTCACAAGGTTTTTTTTTTTTTATTTTTATTTTATGAAGTGATCAGCTGGAAACCACCTGAAGATAAAAGCAAATCCCTTAACCATTTAAGCAGAACACTTATGCTTTTGAAGTTAGTTAAGTTACTTGCCGCTGCTAAGTATTCTACATGTTAGAGACTTATGTTCTTTGTAAACGTATCTTACAGGGCAAACACAATGCTATTTTCTCTCTTTGTAATGGACAAAAAAAAGGAAATTACACTAATAAGGAAAATTGGTAGTGTTTTCTCTGTGGGAGAGGGATGCCAGTGTTTCCTCATAGGAGCCACAACAGGCCTGTATTTCCTGAGCTCAGCTGCCCTTATTAAAGTGCTTGACTATGTCAAATTAAACTAAAAATGTAATTATGATATATAATCATACTAAATAGCCTTTTCCATGGAGAAATCATAAGTTAAAGAAACTTAAAATACTATTTTTTTATTATATGATTCGTACAGAGCATATAAGTTAACACTTTTCCAATGTACTTCTATTATGGAATGTACTTTGTTTTCTTGGTATGTTAAGAATACACAGGTAGCATGTACGGAGCACACACTGCTGGCACTTAGTGCTCTTGCAAATGTATAACATTGTAATAATGGATACTTGTATAGCGCACAACCTCAGACTTAACCAACTCACGGCACTGATAACAGGTGTTATTATTACCCAACTGTACTCATTTTACCAACCTCGGAAGGATGAAAGGCTGAGTGGACCTTGCTGGCATCGAACCAGCAACCCTCAGATTGCCACAGATCTCTGTAACAGTGAATTAGCACGATGAGCTATCTGTCCAGCATGTTAAAATGTTAAAATGTTAAAATGTTAAAATGTTAAAATGTTAAAATGTTAAAATGTTAAAAATATTCTTGCAAAACTGCTGCCAAATATTTCTCCATGCATGTGCACACTCCTGAGTCTCCCAACCTGCTTTTCAACAAAGTGTACCAAGAGAACAATGTAAAACTGATAATAAATTGGATTTGTTTTTTAATTGTATGCTTTGTCTTAATTATAAAAAATTAAAAATTAAGTTTCACGTCCCTTTAAAGCTGTTTAAATTGACATTGAAACCATTATAAAGTGTTTATGTACAACACCCTAGGAACAGATTGCACAAGGCAATACAGACAACTCCCACAGCTCTGTTTTGGGACAAGGACACACCTTCATCACCATGAAAACTTTGTGGGCCACATTACGAGTGGAGCGCAAATGTTTGTGCACAACAGTTGAATTTCTCTTGTATTAGAAGTTGAAAGTAAACGCAAGATAACCTCCTACTATTCTCTGTGCCCTAGTAAAGGTTGTGCTGTGTGAACTCCTGGGTGCTCTATTACAATTGTTTGGACTGACTACCTGCTGCTGAACCCTGTTCTGCCTAAGTAGGGTTGCCAGCTCAACCATGTTTTCCTGGACACTTATGAGTTACACATGCTGCAGGGTGTGCAGGGAGGAACATGTATTGTGTTTCTGGACAGCACTATTCATATTCCTCCCTGCACACCCTGCAGCCTGTGTAACTTATAAGTGTTCTGTATTTTAAGGGACGGGTGGCAACCCTATGCCTAAGTGACTACTCTTCTGCTTAGCCCTTTTGTACTCAGGAAGATTGAACTATGAACTTGTTGCTGATACCTGCTTTGCCTAGTAACTTTCTATAATTTTTAACCGCTTGGTGCTCTGAATTGGTTCAGCTTTCTGCTGCCGTCTAGTATTTTGCAGTGTTGCTTACTCCTTTGCCTTGCCCCTAATTGCTCGGAGTTCTGAGCTACCTATTTGCTGCTGCACCTGGCCTACCTCATTCCTTTAACTGCTAAATTTAGTACTGGGATTTGTCTTTATCTTTCCACCTGACGCTGGGGTAAGAAGATTACTGGCCAGGATTGGTCTGATGAAGAAATATACCACAAACATTACATATATATATATATATATATATATATATATATATATATATGTAAGTGCATTGGAACGTTACGTAGATGAAACATGAAAAAACATATTTATGCAATATTCATGTTTAATAAAGTGTTATAGTGTGTATTTACTGAAAATATTTCCCATTCCAAAGTTCTGTACATAGCAGAATATGTTCTAAATATTTAAAAAAGATATTCCTATATATATCTGTATAAATCTATACATATATAATCATAGAAATACATTGCATGACATGTTTTTAATTTGAATTTTATATCTCCAAGGGAATAAAGCTTTTTCGATTTTGATACCGTATCTAATGCCTCGAGACTCACCAGTTTTTGTATGCTTAAATATATAATCATGTATATATATACAGCCAAGGAAAGGATTATGCAGACAACGGTCAATGTAGATTAAAACTTCATCTTTATTGTGCAAAACATAAAAGTATTCCAGGGGTCAACACAGGCACACAACAACAAGAAAGTCCGCTAACATGTTTCGGCCCTCAGGCCGTAATCATAGCTAAAGGACTGTGCACCTGTGTTTCTTAAAAAGCAACAGGATCTCACTGATTGGTTAAAATGAAAAGCATGTTGTGTGGAGGTTAACCCTATGGGAACCTACATTAATATACATATATATGTGCATTGCCTATCTAAGTATCTGAACAGTTGAGTACTAAATAAATGGCATTAACTGCAGTATATAAATACATAAATACATTATTTACACAGGGAAAAATGGATTCAATATGAACTTAATCAAAAATCCTAATAATAAAGCATACAAGCAATGTTCAATATTAGTGCATATATAAAAAATTTAAGAAAATTTAAATGCAATAAATGATCCACAAGAACCATAATACATTGCAATCCCTTATATAATTTCATGATTTCATAAGTTTGTCATCAACATAGTTAATCCCACCAGCATACAATTAATGTCATGTGAAAATATACACAGTTTAACCACCAGATATTACAAATTTTACAAATCTAAAATATCAGCATATGGGATACTTGAAAAATGTAACATCATTTGCTACAGGAAAAAGGTTGTAAAAAGAACAAAAGAAATAGTCAATACCATATACCATATATGATGATAATAATACATAGTATATAGTAGCTGAAGTACTGAAGACTTTAAGGTGTCAGCAAAAGAGGACTTTGGAAAGATGTTTAACCATTATTAGAACTTCATAGTAGACCTGGGTTGAAACTAATCAATGACCTATATTAACGGGCATAAAAAGTAACAGTGCAGGAAATTAAAGGTGCATAGTCATATTATATTTGCACCCTAAATAATGCACACTATACAGATCAGAGAACCAGGGGCACAAAGTAGCAATATGTTTGTACCCTATATAATGCACACTATACATATAATAGCAACATAATGGTTTGCAGAGTATCAAAGTAGCAAAAGTAGGACATGGAAAAGATGTTAATCATTATTATTAAGACTTAGTGATACGCCTAGATGGAAACCAGTTAATAACCTATATTAACCAGCATAAAAGGTTACAGTAAAGAACACTAAGGGCGCATAGAAATAGTATATTCGCACCCAAAATAATGCACATTAAGCAAATCAGAGCACTGGGGCGCATAGTAGTAGTATATATTATATATATTAGCACCCTAAATAGTGCACACTACGCATCTAATAACAACATGATAAATGGCAGTAAAGGGAGAGGGAAAATGTGAACAGGCCACCACACAAGAGGGAAAAAGAAACTACTCCCAAAAATTAATCAGGTAATATTCTGAATTTAGACCCATGGGTACACGTGTTTGCAATTTAAAAATCCAAAACATTTCCCTCTTCTGTAGTAGCCTGTCTCTATCGCCCCCTCTAGGTGGACAAAATACTCTCTCAATGGCCTGCCACCTTAGTGTTTCCACACTTTTCTGGTGACATTTCGCGAAATGTTGCACCAAAGGTGTTGAAGCCACACCTGCCTGGATTGTGGATAGATGATTCCGAATGCGCACTTTTACCTCAGTGGTCGTGAGCCCAACGTATTGTAAATGGCACGTAGTGCAACTTAGAACATAGACTACATATGTTGAGGTACATTTAAGGCACGATTGTTTGGAATAAACCTCTCCAGTGACTTCTGATCTGACGCTATCTGATTGTAATACGTATTCACACACCCTACATTTATTTAGGCACTTAAAGATGCCTTTATGAGTCAGCCAGGAGCTCTGTCCTTGGTCGGTCTTGGGTAAAACAGAAGGAGATAATAAATTACCAAGTGTGGTTGTCTTTCTGTAAGAACAACGTAAACCTTGTGCAATACAATGCTCAAGTTTGTCGTCAGCCGCCAAGAATGAAAAATGTTTTTTAATGATTTTACAAATGTCTGCGTATTCCTGACTATACTCCGTGACAAAAGTCACTCCTTTATGCTTATTAATGGCTTTGGACTTATTATTAGTACCATCGTTGCTTAAAACCATAGACCTTTCCAAAGAATCAACCTGGCTCCTGGCCTTCTTAATAACTTTGGCACTGTACCCTCTGTATTTTAGTCCTTTGGTCAAATCATCTGACTGCTCAGCACATTTATGTGACAAAGAGCAGTTGCGTTTGACCCGAATAAATTGGTCTTTGGCCACAGCAAACGGTACATGCCTAGGGTGGCAGCTCCGTGCGTGAAGGAGGGTATTCCCAGTTATGAGCTTCCTATAGATCTCTGTCTCTACCTTTCCAGCCCTTGTACCTGTAATTGTAATATCCAAAAAATGTATCTCATTGTCCTGTAAGTCACTCGTGAACTTAATTCCAATATTATTGGAATTCAGATAAGTGATGAAAGACATAAACCGTGACTCACTCCCATTCCACACGAGGAGCAGATCATCTATGTAGCGGCCGTAAAAATAAATACAACCTCTGAAGGGGTTTCCATCCCCATAGACGTGGGACAGCTCCCACCAACCCATGAATAGGTTGGCATAGGAGGGGGCAAACTTTGCCCCCATAGCTGTCCCACGTCTCTGCAGATAGAATATAATAGTGTGTATTTACTGTAAATATTTCCCATTCCAAAGTTCTGTACATAGCAGAATATGTTCTAAATATTTTAAAAAGATATTCCTATATATATATCTGTATAAATCTATACATATATAATCATAGAAATACATTGCTATGTGTCATGAGTCATGACATGTTTTTAATTTGATATATATATATATACATGAAAATATCATCAGATATATGTAGAAATATGTATTTATGAATAACATATTCTGCTATGTGAAGAACATTGGAATGGGAAATATTCATATTTTCATGTCGGGTTAGCGCACATGAGAATATGCGATCAGGTTTGCAAGCTTTTTTTGCTCCAGGACTTCGAAGGAAGAATAGATTATACTGCGTGCAATATTCTAAGTTTGACTTTTGCACGCATAAGGGGGTCGATCCGATAAAAATCGTCGCCCGCAAAAGCCGGCGACGCCAATATTTACGCTGGTTTGGTATCACATATACGGCGTAACCTAGAAGTTACGCGCGTATATTTCTGCCGTCGCCCGCAGTTTTTTGGGCCATAGGCAGGTATACCAAACCAGCGCAGTTTGGTATCCAATATGCAGCGTAAGGACTTACGTGGCGAAAATGGAGAAATCTTACTCCATTTTCACCTCGCCACAAAAAGCAGCCGTAAGAAGCCTTACGCTGACTATTGGAGCCCCGTAACTCCCTAAACTAACTAGAAAAGAAACCTAACACCTAACGCATGCGCAATGTCTATCTACCTGTCACCCGCGATCTGCTAAATAAAACCTAACACCTAACGCATGCGCAATGTCTATCTACCTGTCAACCGCGATCCCCCCCCCCCGAAATCCCTAATAAAGTTATTAACCCCTAAAACCGCCGCTCCCGGACCCCGCCGCCATCTACATAAACTAACCCCCTACTGTGAGCCCCTAAAACCGCCGCCATCTACCTTATCTATCCCCTAATCTGACCCCTTACACCGCCGCCACCTATATAAAAATTATTAACCCCTAATCTAATCCCCCTATACCGCCGCCAGCTATATTAATATTATTAACCCCTAATGTAAGCCCCTTACACCGCCGCCATCTCTATTAAAATGATTAACCCCTAATTTAATCTACCTACCCCGCCGCCAGCTATATTATCTATATTAACCCTAAGTATATTATAGTTAATATAGGTATTACATTATATATATTAACTATATTAACCCTAATTATATTAGGGTTAATATAGTTACTATAGTATTTATATTAACTATATTAACTCTATTTAACCCTAACACCCCTAACTAAATTTATATTAAATTAATCTAATTCATATTATAAACTAAAATATTCCTATTTAAATCTAAATACTTACCTATAAAATAAACCCTAAGATAGCTACAATATAATTAACAATTACATAGTAGCTATGTTAGGGTTAATATTTATTTTACAGGTAAATTGTTAATTATTTTAACTAGGTATAATAGCTATTAAATAGTTATGAACTATTTAATATCTACCTAGTTAAAATAATTACCCAATTACCTGTAAAATAAATCCTAACCTAAGTTACAAATACACCTACACTATCAATAAATTAAATAAACTACAAATATCTATCTAAAAATACAATTAAATAAACTAAACTAAATTACAAAAAAAAACAAACACTAAATTACAAAAAATAAAAAAAAGATTACAAGATTTTTAAGCTAATTACACCTATTCTAGAAACATAGAAACATAGAAACATAGAAACATAGAAACATAGAAACATAGAATTTGACGGTAGATAAGAACCAAAAAGGCCCATCAAGTCTACCCATATTACATGTTACTTTTTCCTTAGGATAGCCTTATGCATGTCCCAGGCATTTTTAAATTCCTTTACAGTCTTTGTGTTTACCACCTCAAATGGAAGTTTATTCCATGAATCCACCACCCTTTCTGTAAAAAAATGCTTCCTCAAATTTCTCCTGAATCTACTACCCTCTAACTTTAGATTGTGACCCCTTGTTTTGGCATTTATTTTTTTGTGAAAAATGCTTTCAGCTTCTATTTTATTAAGTCCCTTCATATATTTGAAGGTTTCTATCATGTCACCTCTTTCCCTTCTATCCTCTAAACTATACATATTTAGATCATAGAGTCTTTCTTTGTATGTTTTATATTTTAGACCATGTACCATTTTAGTAGCCCTCCTTTGGACAGCTTCTAGTTTATTTATATCTGTCTTAAGATATGGTCTCCAGAACTGTACACAGTATTCCATATTTGGTCTAACTAATGATCTGTAAAGTGGCATAAGAACCTTGCTATTTCTGCTAATAAAACCTCTTCCAATGCAACCAAGCATTTGACTGGCCTTGCTGGCTGCACTGCGGCATTGTGTACCAAATTTTAAATCATCTGAAATAATAATTCCCAAATCCCTTTCTTCTTTAATTACAGTCAGTAATGTACCATTGAGACTATAATTGGCCTTTGGGTTTTTGGATCCTGTATGCATAATTTTGCTCTTGGTAATATTAAATTTCAGATCCCATTTATTTGACCAGTCCTCTAGTTTATTAATATCACAGTTCATTTGATCAACTCCTCCTGGAACATCTACCCTGTTACAAATTTTTGTATCATCAGCAAACAAGCAAACCTTCCCCTTAAGCCCACTTCCAATATCACTTATGAACATGTTAAACAAAACAGGCCCAAGAACTGACCCTTGGGGAACACCACTAGCCCCCTAATAAAATAATAAAGCCCCCCAAAATAAAAAACATTCCCTGCCCTATTCTAAATTAAAACAAGTTCAAAGCTCTTTACCTTACCAGCCCTTAAAAGGGCCTTTTGTGGGGGCATGCCCCAAAGAATTCAGCTCTTTTGCATTTAAAAACATATACAATACCCCCCCATTACAACCCACCACCCACATACCCCTATTCTAAACCCACCCAAACCCCCCTTAAAAAAGCCTAACACTACCCCCCTGAAGATCTCCCTACCTTGTCTTCACCACACCGGGCCGAACTCCTAATCCGATCCGGGCGATGTCTTGCTCCAAGCGGCAAAGAAGAATTCTTCCTCCGGCGATGTCTTCCTCCAAGAATCCTATCAGCCAATCGGAATTCGGCGGACGCCATCTTGGATGACGTCATTTAAAGGTACCTCATTCGTCGTTCAGTCATCGGCCGGGATGGATGCTCCGCGGTGGCGGAGCGAAGAAAGAAGATTGAAGATGCCGCTTCATGGAAGATGTTGCCGGAAGGAAGAAGACTTTGCTGCCGCTTGGAGGAAGACGTCGCCGGAGGAAGAATTCTTCTTTGCCGCTTGGAGGAAGACGTCGCCGGAGGAAGAATTCTTCTTTGCCGCTTGGAGGAAGACATCGCCGGAGGAAGAATTCTTCTTTGCCGCTTGGAGCAAGACATCGCCCGGATCGGATTAGGAGTTCGGCCCGGTGTGGTGAAGACAAGGTAGGGAGATCTTCAGGGGGGTAGTGTTAGGCTTTTTTAAGGGGGGTTTGGGTGGGTTTAGAATAGGGGTATGTGGGTGGTGGGTTGTAATGGGGGGGGGTATTGTATATGTTTTTAAATGCAAAAGAGCTGAATTCTTTGGGGCATGCCCCCACAAAAGGCCCTTTTAAGGGCTGGTAAGGTAAAGAGCTTTGAACTTGTTTTAATTTAGAATAGGGCAGGGAATTTTTTTTATTTTGGGGGGCTTTATTATTTTATTAGGGGGCTTAGAATAGGTGTAATTAGCTTAAAAATTGATTGTAATCTTTTTTTTATTTTTTGTAATTTAGTGTTTGTTTGTTTTTGTAATTTAGTTTAGTTTATTTAATTGTATTTTTAGATAGATATTTGTAGTTTATTTAATTTATTGATAGTGTAGGTGTATTTGTAACTTAGGTTAGGATTTATTTTACAGGTAATTGGGTAATTATTTTAACTAGGTAGATATTAAATAGTTCATAACTATTTAATAGCTATTAGACCTAGTTAAAATAATTAACAATTTACCTGTAAAATAAATATAAACCCTAACATAGCTATAATGTAATTATTAATTATATTGTAGCTATCTTAGGGTTTATTTTATAGGTAAGTATTTAGATTTAAATAGGAATATTTTAATTAATAATATTAATATTAGATTTATTTTAATAAGAGTTTAGTTAGGATGTTAGAGTTAGATAGGGTTATTATACTTAATATATATATAATTATAATAACGATATTAACTATATGAACCCTAATATAATTAGGGTTAATATAGTTAATATATATAATATAACTATATTAACCCTAATATAATTAGGGTTAATATATTTAATATATATAATATAACTATATTAAACCTAATATAATTAGGGTTAATATAGTTAATATAGCTGGCGGCGGTGTAGGGGGATTAGATTAGGGGTTAATACATTTATTATAGGTGGCCGCGGTGTAGGGGGATGTAGATTGTAGGCAAAAGAGCAGTTTACTTTGTGACAAAGCCCCGCCAAAAGCCCTTTTAAGGGCTGGCAAAAGAGCTGTTACTTTGGGGCATGGCCCGCAAAAAGCCCTTTTAAGGGCTGGCAAAAGAGCTGTTACTTTGGGGCAATGCCACGCAAAAAGCCCTTTTCAGGGCTATTTGTAGGGTTAGACTTAGGTTTAGAGGTAGGGATAGTTTAGTATTTTAGGGGTTAAATAATTTAATATAGATGGCGGCGGGGTAGGGGGATTAGATTAGGGGTTAATAATTTTAAAATAGCGGCGGGGTAGGGGCTCACTTTAGGGGGTAGGTAAGGTAGATGGCGGCGGTGTTAGGGGCTCACTTTAGGGGGTTATAGATTTAATATAGCTGGCGGCGGTTTAGGGGTTAATAACTTTAATAGGTAGCGGCGGGCTCCGCGAGCGGCGGTTTAGGGGTTAATACATATTTTATTGTTAGGCTAGTGAGGGGGGATAGCGGATAGAGGGTTAGACGTGTCGGGCTATGTTAGGGAGGCGTGTTAGACAGTGCGGGCTATGTTAGGGAGGCGTGTTAGACAGTGCGGGTGTTTTAGACTTTAGTCAGGTTTTATAGGCGCCGGCAGTTTCTAACCTGCCGCAAGTCACTGGCGACGCCAGAAATTTGTACTTGCGCAGATTTCTGGACATCGCTGGTTTGTCAGACTTACGGCACGTTAGCATCTGACGGCGACTTATATAGGATAGCTCGAGTTGCGAGCTGAAACTGCGGGCGACGCAGGTTCCCTCGCTTGCGCCGCAAACTACGATCTATATCGGATCGACCCCCAGGTGGTTAGTGCAAGAGCGATAACCTTTTACTTTAAACTCGTAATACAAGTGCCACGCGACATTCGCAAAAAGTTTAATTATAGCACAATTAATGCTCGAGCAGGAGCAATCTGGCCATATATATATATATATATATATATATATATATATATATATATATATATATGAAAATATCCAAAACACAAACCTGGCTTAAGGGTGAAGCATGTATCCGGAAAACAGCAGGCAACACAGGATACTTTGTAGCAAGCCTTTTAATCAACAACATGTGAAGAAAAATAGGGCCCTAACCCATAACGTTTTGGTTCTGCAGCGAACCTTTCTCAAATGGAGCCCATGGAAGACATAAATAACTCCCACACCAACCCACCTTATATAGCCAGTGTACTAGCAATACCTAAGTGAATAATCACCCTGCTGTCTGTTCTCCCACTCCACACCGGACCTCCTGTCACGCTACTCCAGCGTCATGCGTGTCCACGCATGATGACATCATCAGTCACAGCCACCACTAAAGCAGGCTGTGAGTGTGTTGGTATAGCAACGGTAAACAACCGTTAGTAGCAATGCGATGCAGGGAGAAGGGGGACACAGACAGCAAGATAAAAGATAACTGAAAAACGAATATGAACCAAAACAAAAATTGGCTTAAACTATACAGCATTTTACATATCAAACTATACATATGTTTTATGTTTCCATTATATAATACGCTAATGACAATCCTAATGCAAATAAAAGGAAAAATGTTTTTAAATTCAACTAGTGGTGCAAAATACATGGGTGCAGTAAAATTAACTTAAAGGGACCCATATTTAATAATGAGCCCTAAAGTAACCAATCTATACCTCTGGTGTCAAATGAAAAACTACAGCCAATGCACATACACTATATTTACATCATTCAAGCCATATGGAATAGGTAGAAACTTATTTGTGGTCCCATAGAGGGGATTCCCGTAAGCCGGTCACTTGTACCAACATCCAAAGTCAATCATTGTGTTCAAGCCCCTGGGGGTAACAGTGTCGAGATCAAAGATCCATTTTGCTTCTGATCGTAATAAGGCCAAAGCCCTATCACCCCCTCATCTCAAGCGTGGAACATGATCGATAAGTATCGCTCTTAGCATAGATACAGAATGTCCTGCTTGAAGAAAATGTCTTGCGACTGGTTGTTCAGAGTTGCCCTTCTTGATGGCCTGGCGTATAGCAAATTTATGATTTGCCAGCCGTTCTCTGAAGGTAGTCACTGTTTTTCCTACATAATATAGGGAACACGGACAAATGATCACATAGACCACAAAATCAGATGTGCACGCAAGTCTGTGCTGGATCTTGAATTGTTTGTTGGTGTGTGGATGGTGAAAATTATTACAGTTCACCATGTTGTTACAGGTGACAGAATTGCCACACCTGTAGCATCCCAGTTTTGCCTTTGGTAGCCAAGATTTGCTTTCGTAGCAATGCACTGGATCATTCAAGACCAGTAGGTCTCTTAGGTTTTTAGACCTCTTTTAGACCATCCTCAGAGGAGGTAGATTATAAAAAGGTAGACTCATGTCTTTAGCCACAATTTTCCGATTTTCTTTTATGGTGGCTGCTACCATTTCCGAACTTGGAGTGCAGGTAGTCACAAAGTTCAGTCTAGTGTCTTCTTTTTTCTCAATTCTCCTCACTGTAAGGCTGTCCTGGGTCTGCTGCTCCACAACCAGTCGCTGTTGTTCAATGAGACGTGGGGGGTATCCTCGTTGTAAAAACTTCTGGGCCATATCCTGCAATTGGAGATCTTTACGGGAATCCTTGGTGTTATTTCTGACGACCCTCAGGAGCTGCAAGGAACTGACACCGTTCTTTTGTGTGTATGGATGAAAACTATCAAAATGTAAGATAGAATTCTTATCTGTGTCTTTATGATACAAGGTAGTTTGTAATTTATCATTGCCCTCTGTCTTAGCTTTCTATATCTCCAGGTCAAGAAAATGAATTTTTTCTTGATGGCATTCAAATTTGAATTTGATTGTGGATTCTAAGTTATTGAGAGCATTAAACCATTCCATGAGAGATGTTGATGTGCCCCTCCAAATGAGGAACACATCATCAATGTAGCGGCGGTAGGAGTTGTGCTGTGGATTAAAGACATTATGTTTTTCAAATTGTGCCATATACAAGTTGGCATAAGACGGGGCCATACTCGACCCCATGGCCGTGCCTAATAATTGAAGGAAAAATTCATTCTCAAAACAAAAAAAGTTTCTCTCCAAGCACAACTCCATCAGATTCAGCAGAAATTCTATTGGGGGACCAGTATAGTGCTCACTAGTGACCAGCTGCTCCTTAATCATTTGTACCCCATGTTTATGAGGAATGACCGTATATTGGCTCACTCCGTCCATAGTGACGAGTAAGTCACTACTACGGTCAATCTCCAGTGTTTTTAAAACTTTAATGAGCTCAAATTAGTCTCTTAAATATGTTGCAGTCACTTGAACTACAGGCTGAAGAAAGAAATCAATATATTCAGCCAAAGGCTGAAAGAAGGACCCTCTGGCAGAGACAATGGGTCTGCCAGGGGGGTTTTCTAAAGATTTGTGTATCTTCGGAAGCAGATACAAAATCGGACAAATGGGTTTGTCTACAGTCAAAAATGACTAGGTGTCATTGTCTATGATATTAGCTGTATATGCTAGACCTAGAAGCTCATCTACCTCTCTCTTAAAACCTATAGTGGGATTTCCTGAAAGTTTATTGTATGTTACCCCATCGTATAATTGTCTATGGGCTTCTTTCTTATAGTTGTCATAGTCAAGAATGACTATAGCACCGCCCTTATCCGCGGGCCTTATGACAATGCTTGTGTCTTTTGAGAGTGCCTTGATGGCCATTTTTTCTTGTTTGGTGAGATTATCTCTACCAGTACCAATGGAAGGATGAGGTTCAGATAGCATAGACAAACAGACTTGATGAAAAGTCTTGATAGAATTATGTGTGTTAATCGGTTCGAAAGTGCTAAACCCCTAAAGCGTTTATGGGTGTAATCACCTTTATCCTTAAAAAAATCTTTTAGTTTCAGTTGTCTCTGAAATCTCCCAAAACCAACCTGTAGATTAAATAAACTGCTTTGGGAACGTGACACAAAAGAAAGACCTTTGTTAAGGACACTATGTTCTTCAATGCTAAGTGGTCGTGTACTTGGATTAAATACTATTGTTTCGGCCTTTTGTTTGTCACTTTTTTTCGTGCTCCCCCCCCTCCTGATGTGTCGGCGTTTGGGGCCTGTGGTAAAGGGGGCTTCTGTGATGACCTAGTGTATATACATTTGATTTAGGCATAAATTCCCAGTGAAGAACATTTGCACATGGATTTTATTTGCAAACACATTTAGTTTTGCTCTTCAAAGGACTCAAAGAATAGGACCTGAAAACCCTGAAAGTTTATTGTAGGGAGGAAACATAAGAGAGCTGTCACAATTCAGGTTGTCAGGTGTTCATTATTGAATTAAAATATCTCACCCAGCTGCCAAGTAAAATATATACCAAAAAAATGAATAATTAAAGGGACAGTATACACCAATTTTCATATAACTACATGTAATAGAAACTACTATAAAGAAGAGTATGCACAGATAATGATATATAAATCCAGTATAAAACCATTTAAAAACTTAATTAGAAGCTCCTAGTTTAGCACTGTTGATGAGGCTGGGACACCCACTAAAAGGGGCAGAGAAGAGAAAGCAGGGAGAGCAGACCCCCCTCCCCTTTCCTGCATATGAGAAGACCCATTACACAAACAGGAGCAAGCAGGAATCTGTAGATTTCAGTCTACATCTGAAACTTTGGGGCTTGGTTAGGAGTCTGAAAATCAGCACAATGTTATTAAAAAATAAGCAAAACTATACATTGTTACAAAAACACTCCCAGGTGGGCTATATAAATGGATCGTCAACAAAACATTTATGCAAAGAAACATCTAGCGCACAATGTCCGTTTAAATGTCCAGTTTTTAAGTGGAAGCTATAAGTGGAAGCTATAAAATGGCTGCTAGACATATGTATACATATGTATTATATCATCCATGAGCAATATACATTTTTTTTGCTTGTGCATTACAGACAAAAAGATCTCCATGTAGTAAGTAGCAAAAGTTGGTTTAGAGCATTTGCAGATCAGGCTCACTAATGAGAGCCTGCTTACCAGAATGAGGTGCCGAAGAGAAATCACCCCCAACACCTTTGTTTAGGGTGATTGACAGACCCAGCTCCACTGTATAGCATCCACTGCCCGCTAGCCGCAAAGACGGTTGGGAACCTTGTCAGCTTTGTACATGGGGCCCAAGAGGGTAAATCACTGCTTTATATCATCTGGAAGACAAGAAGAATTAAAAAAAGCGAAATGGATAAAAACAAAATTTATGCTTACCTGATAAATGTATTTCTTTCTTGACACTGTGAGTCCACGGATCATCAATTACTGTTGGGAATATCACTCCGGGCCAGCAGGAGGAGGCAAAGAGCACCACAGCAAAGCTGTTAAAGGGATAGTAAACCCCAAAATGTTTTTTTATGATTTAGATAGAACATACCATTTTAAAAAACTTCTCAATTTAATTCTATTATCAAATTTTCTTTATTCTCTTGTTATCCATTGCTAAAGGGACAGCATTGCACTACTGACAGGAAGCTGAAAATATCTGTTTAGCCAATCACAAGAGACAAATGTGTGCAGGCACCAATTAGCAGCAGCTCCCACTAGTGTATGATATGTGAGTATTCATTTTTTAACAAGGGATACTAAGAGAATGAAGCACAGTTGAAAATAGAAGTGAATTTAAAAGTGTCTTAAAATGACATGCTCTATCTGAATCATGCAAGTTTAATTTTGACTTTCCTATCCCTTTAAGTATCACTTCCCTTCCCACAACCAGGGCCGCCACTAGAAATTTTGGGGCCCCTGACTTAACCATTGATCAGGGCCCCCCCTTTGACATGTGCAATTTTTGACCAAGGGATTAAAACGTATATGCACTTTATTCTTAAGTGAAGTCAAACTTGGAAATGTTGTAAAGGTAGTAACACACAAACACAGACACACATAAGGATTCACATATAGACACTCTAGCAGACACGCAAAGAAACACACAAACAATCTCAGACACATACACCTACACAGACACTCAGCACTTGTTTACATTGACCTGACAAGTAATGAAGTAGACTACAGTTTTGTCAAAAAACGAGATTTACAAAACAAAATATGGAATTCTGATTATCTTTTTTTCAAGGAAGATGCCAACTAAATAATGGCAACAGCATACAGTGGCTGAAAGGAAGGGCCCTGAACTGCCTAAACAATAATTGAAAGGTTAAATGGTGGATTGGTGACATCCGGAAAGGTCTCATTAGTCTCAAAGTCTGTAGAAAGATGTGAATAATCAGTAGTAAGGTAAAAATGTCTTAAAAAGGAACAGACAATGGACACACACACACACAAACTCAAACACAAATTTGTACATACACCCAAGGAAACACCAACAGAGATAGCCTCAGAAAACACACAAAGACATACATACACAGAGAGACAACCACATAAAACACACAAAGACATACACACGCTCTCACAGAGACACCCACAGAAAACACACAGATATACGCACACACCCTCACAGAGACATCCACATAAAACACAGACATACATACATGCACACAACAACCCTCACAGAGACATCCACAGAAAACACACAAAGACATACACACCCACCCTCACAGAGGCATCCAGAGAAAATACACAAAGACATACATACACACACCCTCACAGAGACACCCATAGAAAAAGCACAAAGACATATGCACACACCCTCACAGACATCCACAGAAAATGCACAAAGACATACACCCACCCTCACAGAGAGACCCACAGAAAAAAAATACATACACACTCGTAGAGACACAAACAAAAGCACAAAAACATAAACACAGATACCTACAGAAACACACAGGAGGTAACATTTCTGCACATTGCATTCCCTAAATTAACAGTGTGTGACATGCATGATAAAAATAATTGCAGAAATTAAGAGATCACTTTTTAAAGAATCATATTTGTAAAAGTGCAAACAAAAATAATTCTGTGAATTCAAAATTGTACATTAATGATCTGGGTAGATGGCTAGATGAAGAAAAGTACTTTTGAAAGGTTGACATATGTTTGGCTTTTTTTCCCCATTTTCCCCAACCAAGAGCACCCCTTCAAATATGGTGTACAAATGTTCCCATCTGTCAGCTGTACTTATGGATTTTGAAAATGCTGTACTCTATATGGTCTTGGTGGAAGCTGTGGTACTCAGTCTCATACCATTAGATCTGGTTAAATGCAGGATTTAGGCTTGTTTGTATGTATTTCAAAATTAAGTAATCTGTAGTATAAACTAAACAGTGTTAAGTTAACCTGTTTAATTTTAAACACTGAGCAGTCTTAGTCTGAGAGTATAGCATTTTATGCAGATGTAAAAAACTTAGATAAAATGCCTCCTTGCATCTGGAAAGTCCTTGCATAAAGGGGCAGTAAACTGGAATGTAATTAAAATATATATATATTAATAAAAAAACTCATATCTCCCAAAAGGGCAATTTTTTAAATAAGTTGTTCTTGCCTCATGGGGCTCCCCTGGCCCATTGGGCCCCTGACAGGAGTCACCCCTGTCACCCCTGCCCACAACTCCCAGTCATTCAACCGAAGGAAAAGGAGAGAAAGGAAATAACACAAGGTGCAGAGGTGCCTGAGGTTTATATAAAAAACCTGTCTGAAAACAGGGAGGGCCGCGGACTCACCGTGTCAAGAAATAAATACATTTATCAGGTAAGCATATTTTTTTTTCTTTCTTAAGACACGGTGAGTCCATGGATCATCAATTACTGTTGGGAACCAATACCCAAGCTAGAGGACACAGATGATAAGGGAAGGCAAGACAGGTAACCTAAACAGAAGACACCACTGCTTGCACAACCTTTCTCCCAAAAGAAACCTCATCCGAGAATTTTTTTTTAAATTGATAGAATTTAGAAAAAATGTGCAATGAAGACCAAGTTGCCGCCTTACAGATCTGTTCTACAGAGGCCTCATTCTTGAAGGCCCAGGACGAAGACACCGCCCTAGTGGAATGAGCAGTAATTCTCTCAGGAGGCTGCTATCCAGCAGTCTTATATGACAAACAAACAATGCTTCTAAACCAAAGAGAAAGAGAAGTAGCAGAAGTTTTCTGACCCTTACGTTTTCCAGAAAAGCAAACAAACAATGCAGAAGACTGACAAAAGTCCTTCGTAGCCCTCTGATAGAATTTAAGAGACCGCACAACATCAAAGTTGTGTAATAAATGTTCTTTATGAGAAGAAGGATAAGGACAAAGAGAAGGAACAATTTCCTGATTAATATTTCTGTCCGAAACACTTTAGGAAGAAAACCAAACTTGGTACAGAGAACTGCCTTATCTGCATGAAAACTGAGATAAGGAGAATCACACTGCAAGCTGAGAGTTCAAAAACCATCCTAGCAGAATAAAAAGTAGTAAGAAACCAAACCTTTCAAGATATTAACTTAATATCTATGGAATGCATAGGCTAAAACGGAGCCTGTTGTAAACTTTAAGAACAAGGTTAAGACTCCAAGGTGGTGCAACTGATTTAAACACAGGACTGATTCTGACCAGGGCCTGACAAAAGGATTGTACATCTGGCATGTCCGCCAGATGCCTATGTAGCAGAATAGACAATGTAGAAATCTGACCCTTTTCTGGAGAAAAGACAAAAGTCTAGGAATCCTGACTCTATTCCAAGAGTAACCCTTGGATTCACTTAAATAAGGATATTTACGCCATATCTTATGGCAAATCTTTCTAGTAACTGGCATGCGAGCCTGAGTCATAGTCACAATGACGAACTCAAGTTGGGAAGATGACTTTCCACTAGGTCTGAATTCCAAGAAAAATGCCAGAACATCTATCAGGGTGGTCTGCGGATCACTTGACCATAAACCGTACCTTGGAAACTCAGCGTTCTCTGAAAATGCCCTTAAAAGCCAACTCCAGACCCCTAATTTGAGGGTTTACCTAGAGAACACCTCCGGATAGAGAACTCACTCCCCGGGATGAAATATCTGAATGTTCAGAAGTCCAATTCCTAAATGTTGGAAAGTGGATGACAGACCGCAATTGTGAGCTTCTGCCCACTGAACAATCCAAGTCACCTCCTACATGGCTAATGAACTCCGAGTTCCTCACTGGTGGTTGAAAAATGTCTGACTGGAACCAAGCTAGGCTGAAGCCAAGCCATCAGAGAATTGCAAATCGCTCTCCACTCCATAGAAGTTAAAGAAGAGAGCAGACACTTAACTAGACGCCGACTGCTTACCAGCCCTGCAGGTCTGTGTCCCTGGTCACATCACCCAGGCAGTGGAGGCTCCTCCATATGTTCACAGCCGCACGTGAACCCCCAGCCCAAATGAAGGAAAAAAAAACCTTTGAATAAAATATAATTTTTCCAATAGCCCCCCTATTGGAAAAATTATATTTAATTTATAGCCCCCAAAAAATAAAAGCCAAAGTCTTTTTTTAAATTTTTTTTTTTTTTTTTTTTACTTAACCGCATGTGCGGTTAGTCTGATGCCTGTAAATATAGTGCTTTCACTATATTTTGCCTGTAGCCTGCTCTGCCTCCCAACCCATTCCTATACTGTCTTAATCACACAGTTCAGCCGGTGCGATGGACAGTGTGAGTGAGCAGAGAGGTGGTGCTAACGGTCGACATCACTAGTCAAGTGATGAAGCTGTGGCTTGATGAGGCTCCTCCCGCGACCTGCGCTACACTTGGAAGTTGAACACCAGGGTGAGTCAGGGGCCCCAAGCTCATCGGTGCCCGACCAGGCCCCCCACATACCCCCACTATTTGCAGCATCCAGCTACACAGAACATTTAAAGGGACACTGAACCCAATTTTTTTCTTTTGTAATTCAGAAAGAGCATGCAATTTTAAGCAACTTTCTAATTTACTCCTATTATCAATTTTTCTTCGTTCTCTTGCTATCATTATTTGAAAAAGAAGGCATCTAAGCTTTTTTTTGGTTTCAGTACTCTGGACAGCACTTTTTTATTGGTGGATGAATTTATCCACCAATCAGCAAGGACAACCCAGGTTGTTCACCAAAAATGGGCCTGCATCTAAACTTACATTCTTGCATTTCAAATAAAGATACCAAGACAATGAAGGAAATTTGATAATAGGAGTAAATTAGAAAGTTGCTTAAAATTTCATGCTCAATCTGAATCACGAAAGAAAATTTTTGGGTACAGTGTCCCTTTAAGGGTTATTTACATGCTAATTTCTCCTTTAAATCAGAGTGGGAGGGAGGAGTTCCCGCCAGGTCTTCAAGCAAAACAATGAGTGAGGAGGAAAAGCGCTCATGTCACAGCTGAAGCAGCTAAGGTTGCCACCACCAGGTTAGATCCGCTGTCTGTGCCTGACTTGTTATGTTTAATTGAGGTTTGTAGTGGCGTGGGACACCTGCTTTTATCTGCTATGCTGCCGGCTGAGCCTTCCCTTCCCTGTGTCAGACACAAAAAGTTCAGTGTAGGGCTGCTCTAACTTTGTCTGTTTATCTTCTTGCTGATCAGGTCAGCTATGCAGGCTGCTCACTCCTGCTATATGAGACTCAGAATGAAGAGGGTCTTTAATATGCTAATAATAAGTTAAAACAATAGCAAGATTGACTGCCCTTAACCCTCTGACCCCAATGCCATAAATGAGTATGAGTTGACAGTTATAGTGCTCAAAAAATATAAGCTTACACACAATTTTAAAAGTGTCTTAGTGACTTTATTCACTAGCTGTATTAAAAGTTATGCAACTGCTGGTTAAAGCCATTAAGATCCTTTATAAATCTGCACACAGGTTAATTTTCTTTTTTATTAATATACATCAAACACAAGTAAAAATACATACAAAAAAACTCACACTTTGTGCAGATTTATGAAATGTCTTTAGGCTTTAACCATCAGTCACATAACAATTAATACTGCTACTGGTTAAAGTCAGTGATATTCCATAAATCTGTACTAAAAATTATGAATATTTTACTTATGTATGATGAATTATGGGCATTATTGAGTTTTCTGTCAAGAATTTTAAGAGCGTGGCCATTCTTTCATATCCCTTTCTTTCTTTCTCTCTCTCACTCTCTCTCTCTCCCTCTCTTTCTCTTTCTCTCTCTCTTTCTCTCTCTCTCTCCCTCTCTTTTTCTCTCTCTCCCTCTATTTTCTCTCTCTCTCCCTCTCTTTTTCTCTCTCTCTCCTTCTCCATGTGTATGTGTAGAAAGAGAGCCACCTGAGGGGCGGGGCTTTTAAAGGGGTGTGGTCAGGGACGGGGCCAAGTGCACCTCCATCTTCATAATTCACCAGCCGCCACTGCACCCAGGAATGTCTCCAGAAGCACGTGCCCTGAGACAGAAACTCCTGAAAAAACACTACAGGAGAGAATCTCTTGTCTACTGAAACTAGATCTATTCTCTGAGATAGATCCGAGAGTTCTCCATTTTATGGAAAACAACAAGAAAAAGATTTCCATGGGAACCATCCGACCATACAGATAGTCACTGAAAAGCAAAGGAAAATCAACTGCAGCTAGATCCAAGCTCCCAACCTCCTGGTTGGAAGATGGCTAATCTACCCACCGGGCCACTAGAGCCTGCAGTCGGTCGTACAGTAGATTGCAGATAGAAGAAAAGGAAGAACACTTTGATATTCTGACCTCTGTTAGATATCTTCTCCTATATAGAGAATCTATTAATGTCCGAGCCTACCGCACCTGGTCTTCCCAGGTGGATACCCATCCAGGAACTGACCAGGCCTGGCCCTGCATAACTTCCGAGATCAGATTAAATCGGGTGCATACAGGGTATTGTGGCGGTAGACCCAAATAAATCACCCTTGTATATGAGACAAGGAAACTCCTTTCCAGATTCATTCCCATCCCTGGGAAAGATGGACAAGATCTCTAAAAGAGAATCATCTCGAAGGAAGGATGACATATAAGCCCTATATTGTCCAGAAAAACATGAAATACCCTGAGAAAGATGGACATCCAAGACCTAAAAGTCTGATTAGGATGACGGAACTCCGAAACTTGAAGAGATCCCGAATCAAAGGGACAATAAATCCTTCAGGTCCTATGTTCAATGAACAGCCCCCACATGAAGGTCAGAATCTGAGATACTAGAGGAGAATACCTAGATCCCATTCCCAAACTGGGACTTGAACTATCACTCCCAGAGAGGAAGGTCCTAAACCCAGTTCAAGGAATGCCTCTCATCATACCTTTTGCAGATACTCTAGAAAGAGAAACCTGCCCCTGGGAGGAAATCTTAAATTAGACGCAAGTCCAAACAAAGACTCATCCTTAAAAGGAGACGCCAGAAGCGAGGGACAGGAGGAAACATCAAATATAGAACCTGCAACTGCAGAACTATAAAGCCTAGGCTGTATTACTAAACCACAGATAGGCTTCTCAGCTGAAGATTCCAGTCACAAAGCTCAACGGCTAGTACTGCAAGTCTAATAAGACCAGATATTGCTCTAAAAGAACAATAAAACTTCCAGCTTCTTTCAATGGATCCGTAAAGGAGCAGCTACCCTCCATAGGGTTCAAAGATCTCTGAGCCATAGTAGAAAAGCTCCCTTCTACTAGGGCACCATGCATTCTAATGGAGTCAGCAACAGGAAAATCCTTTAAAGGACGGGAGACGGGGAGAAAGGTATCCCTAGCTTCTCCTACACCTGTGAAAATTTCCATAGCTCATCTAGAAACATTTCCTCAAAGGAAGGAACATCATAAAATTGATCAAATTTACCAAACTCTCAAGGGTTGACAACGACAGGCTTATCAATGTCGTCCAAGTAGCTAAAACCTCCCATAACAGTACATGAGGTGTACAAGCATACATCTGAAGGAGATGACTTCAGCATCAGATGAAGGAATTATACTGTCCAAATCTCAGAATTACTGGTGAAGCTTCCTCACCAGACTAGGAGAGAGAACAAACTGCGTAGCAGAAGGTGGAACAGAGACCTCACTATCTGAATCTAAAATGTCCTCTTGCACTTTCCCTATAGGTAAGGGAAAGAAACAGATAAAGCCGCAGGTACCACAGAGGATAGCTGAGCTGCAAAATCTGTAGGCAAAAAAACTCCTCCAGGAGATTGAGAGGAACCACAGGGCACTGCATGTGATGCCATAGGGGCTTGGGACAGATAAGGTGAAAACTGTGGTATTGCCTAAACAGCATCATCCTGGGAGATATGAGGCTCAGAGGGTTATTGAAACTAAGGGGAACCGCAGGGCACTGCCTGTGATGTCAAAAAGGCTTGGCCGTATTGGAGAAGCTGTTGAATATCTAAACAGCATAATCCTGAGAGAAAAAAGGTTCATAGGCAACAAGGCATCTGAGACATTGCACAACCTAGCTTATCAAGAAGAATAAAAGAATAGTCTTAAAATTAAAGACAAATTCATATTAATTAATACTCAAGAACAGTCGCCTGTTCAATTAAGTACATTAGCCCCACATCTATTTGTTATATACTAAAAAATGGTTAAACAATAGAACTTGCACCACTCCGATCTCCACCTGGAGAACGAGGTGGGACTACAGGCAGTATTCCTATAGCCCAAAATGTCATCGCTACGTCTCTAGGAAAAAGAAGACGGAACAAGACTGCATGAAGACGAAGCGCGCAAACATCGCGCTTCATCCGGCCATAAATAAATGTATTATCTTTAACAATCACCTAATTCTTATCGCACTGAGCTTCTAACTCTTATCTCACTGAGTACTTCCTTCAATTAAACTAAAGCGGAGGAAAAGACGCCTACACTAAACCAAGCCGTCAGAAAGGGTGAGGGCTCTCTCCTCTAGACACAAAAAAACATAAAAATCGTATATGTTCTGTCTCATTTCTATTTACATAAGGATTGAACCCACTGTACCAAATATTTGTATACATAGGTCTTTGGGATTAGTATATAAACAATCTGAGCCTCAAATTAGGATTAACCCCTTCTATCCTGAAGTAGATTAACTCCTAAGTTTTTCCAATCACATGAAAGTGGCTGCTCACTGCCATAAATTGTCCTTATTAAGGATTTCTTGTCCCAAATTAAATACAGATAGGTCTGAGCCCCTGCAGTGCCAGCCTCCAAGCCCGAGAAGACAAAAGGCACTTACCTGCACTTTCAGCTGTCCGGCAGGAGGACAGCTCACCCGGTATGAGAGGATGCCGCTCCTCACAGTGACCTGTGAAGAAAAGAAAGAACAGAGTAAACCTACTCAGGTTTTCTCTACCAGGGGCAGCAACATGTTTGGAAAACACAGCAAGGCCCACCTCACAAGTTCCTAACTGCTTTAAAGCCACCACTGCCCTACTGAAGAGACTAACGTGGAGTACGGCTAGACCCAACCTCGAAAAGAATTTCAGACCAAACCTACTCTGGCATTCAAAATAAAAAAGTCTTGATTGAAGTTTAATTTTCTTCAGACACCAAAAATGTCACCTCCTCCTTTCACCGAAGGCAAAGAGTATGACTGGGGGTTGTGGGAAGGGAAGTGATACTTAACAGCTTTGCTGTGGTGCTCTTTGCCTCCTCCTGCTGGCCAGTAGTGATATTCCCAACAATAATTGATGATCCGTGGACTCACTGTGTCTTAAGAAAGAATTCACTGCACTGTGTATATTACTAGCAGGGGTTAAATCACTGGTTTGTTTGTTACTGTCAACCGAATAAAAACCCTGCTCAATTTTAAATATACAATATATTACGGGGTCTATGGTTTTAGGGAAGGTCTACTGCATGACTCCACCTACTCCTTTTCCAAATACCTGCTGTTTTGTTTGTATTTGTGTGCATGAAAGCTATCATCCTTAGTCATACTAAGCAACTTTCTAATTTTCTCCTATTATCAAATTTTCGTCATTCTCTTGGTATCTTTATTTGAAATGCAAGAATGTAAGTTTAGATGCCGGCCCATTTTTGATGAACAACCTGGGTTGTCCTTGCTGATTGGTGGATAAATTCATCCACCAATAAAAAAGTGCTGTCCAGAGTACTGAAACCAAAAAAAAGCTTAGATGCCTTCTTTTTCAAATAATGATAGCAAGAGAACGAAGAAAAATTGCTAATAGGAGTAAATTAGAAAGTTGCTTAAAATTGCATGCTCTTTCTGAATTAAAATTTGAGTACAGTGTCCCTTTAATTATAGTGTAGTGTTAGGTGTCATTGTAACTTAGGTTAGGGTTTATTTTACAGGTACTTTTGTACTTATTTTAACTAGGAAGTTATTAAATAGTTAATAATTATTTAATAACTATTGTACCTAGTTAAAATAAATACAAAGTTGCCTGTAAAATAAATATAAACCCTAAGCTAGCTACAATGTAACTATTAGTTATATTGTAGCTAGCTTAGGGTTTATTTTATAGGTAAATATTTAGTTTTAAATAGGAATAATTTATTTAATTGTAGTAAATTTATTTAGATGTATTTAAATTATATTTAAGTTAGGGGGGTGTTAGGGTTAGGGTTAGACTTAGGTTTAGGGGTTAATAAATTTAATATAGTTGCGGCGATGTTGGGGGCAGATTAGGGGTTAATAAATATAATGTAGGTGTCGGCGATGTTGGGGGCAGTAGATTAGGGGTTCATAAGTATAATGTAGGTGGCGGCGATGTCCGGAGTGGCATATTAGGGGTTAATAATATAATGTAGGTGTCAGTGATAGCGGGGGCGGCAGATTAGGGGTGAATAAGTGTAATATTAGGGGTGTTTAGACTCTGGGTTCATGTTAGGGTGTTAGGTGTAGACATAAAATTAATTTCCCCATTGGAATCAATGGGGCTGCGTTAGGAGCTGAACACTGCTTTTTTGCAGGTGTTAGGTTTTTTTTCAGCCAGCTCAGCCCCATTGTTTCCTATGGGGAAATCGTGCACGAGCATGCACTACCGTAAGCAACGCTGGTATTGAGGTGAGATGTGGAGCTAAATTTTGCTCAACGCTCACTTTTCTGAGGCTAACGCCGGCTTGCAGAAAACCTGTAATACCAGCGTTGTCTTAAGTGAGCGGTAGCAAAAAAAGGAGCGTTAGCATCGCACACCATTACCGACAAAAACTCGTAATCTCGCCGATAGTGTTTAAGATGCAGGAGTGCGGCGGTTTAGGGGTTAATATGTTTATCCTAGTGGCGGCAATGTCCGGAGCGGCAGATTAGGGGTTAATAATTTTATTTTAGTGTTTGCGATGCAGGAGGGCCTCAGTTTAGGGGTTAATAGGTAGTTTATGGGTGTTAGTGTACTTTTTAGCAGTTTAGTTATGAGTTTTATGTTACAGCGTTGTAGCATAAAACCCATAACTACTGACTTTCAGTTTACAGTACAGATCTTGTAGTTATAGGCTGTACCGCTCACTTTTTGGCCTCCCAGGCAGACTCGTAATACCCATTGAAAAATGATTTTTTGAAAGCTGCGGTGGTTACGTTGCGTTATGGCCAAAAAAGTGTGCGGTACACCTATACCTGCAAAACTCGTAATACCAGCGGTAGTGAAAAGGAGCCTTAACGCTGCTCTTTCACTTATACCGCAAAACTCGTAATCTATCTGATATTAAAGTAAAGTATTACACTCATATATTTACTTAAAAAATATAATCTTAAAATTGATAAAAAAAAGTTTTAAAAGGGTTAAAAAGGGATATGGTATATTTCAAAGTGTTTTACTGGAATGGGCTCCAATGTATATATATATATATATATATATATATATATATATATATATATATGTATGGGTTTCAATGTATATATATATATATATATATATATATATATATATATACTGTATATATATATATATATATATATAAATCTATATATATATATACCTGTATCTATCTATCTTTCTATCTATCTATCTATCTATCTATCTATATGTCTAAATATGTGTACGTCTGTATATATAAAAATGTATACACGTATGTGTTTATATGTATATACATGTGTAATTATATTGTTTATATAGTATGTGTAAATATGTATGTATATACACGTTTGAGCCCTTCCCAGTCAAATACCTTAAACATTCAATATCATTTTTATTCATTTATAATGTTTTAATGTGTTATAAATAAAAATACTTCACATTCTTATGTTCTTTACTTTGTATATTTAGCTTTACTTTAATTTATGTTGGGCAAATAACGGTTTTGTGATCGCACAGATCCCCAGTCGTGTGTTAGCGCTAATAGATATTTAGATAATTGTGGTGAGGACTATGTCCTCTTTTTCTAGTTAAATCTATTTGTAGCGCTCACACTTTGGGGATTTCCGTAGCCAATTGTTTGATCACTTTATAATTACTTATAAAGGACCAATCCAAGGCTGCTGGGATTCTTTATCTATTTGATCATTTCTAATCTACATTTTATTGCACATTCACTGTACATATACATATTTTTTTTATTTCAATCCATTAAACGTTATGTTTTAGTTTTTCCTTAGAGACTGCTTCCCTCTCATATATTAATTCACAAGAGTGCTCTACATGTGCCTCCCTTTCTCTCCCTTTGTTTTTGTTATTCAGAACATAGGGATGTAAACAATTCCTAATACACCTTCGGCTATAGCGCAGTTTCGGGTCAGTATGCAATTGATAACTAGTGATGTTGCGAACATAAAATTTTCGGTTCGCGAACGGCGAACGCGAACTTCTGCAAATGTTCGTGAACGGGCGAACCGCCATAGACTTCAATAGGCAGGTGAATTTTAAAACCCACAGGGACTCTTTCTGGCCACAATAGTGATGGAAAAGTTGTTTCAAGGGGACTAACACCTGGACTGTGGCATGCCGGAGGGGGATCCATGGCAAAACTCCCATGGAAAATTACATAGTTGATGCAGAGTCTGGTTTTAATCCATAAAGGGCATAAATCACCTAACATTCCTAAATTGTTTGGAATAACGTGCTTTAAAACATCAGGTATGATGTTGTATCAATCAGGTAGTGTAAGGGTTACGCCCGCTTCACAGTGACAGACCAAACTCCCGCAGCGGGTACAACATCTAAATAGTTTCTAAATTTTGTCCTGAGTTTAGAAATACCCAATGTTTACATGTTCTTTGCTTTTTTTGCAAGGTATAGGGAAATAAATACAAGAAGCACTTTGCTATTTCAAAACCACTTTTTTTCAAAATGAGCGCTAGTTACATTGGAACCCTGATATCTGACAGGAATACCTGAATATCCCTTGACATGTATATATTTTTTTTTAGAAGACATCCCAAAGTATTGATCTAGGCCCATTTTGGTAGATTTCATGCCACCATTTCACCGCCAAATGCGATCAAATAAAAAAAAAATTGTTCACTTTTTCACAAACTTTAGGTTTCTCACAGAAATTATTTACAAACAACTTATGCAATTATGGCATAAATGGTTGTAAATGCTTCTCTGGGATCCCCTTTGTTCAGAAATAGCAGACTTATATGGATTTGGCGTTGCTTTTTTTTAATTAGAAGGCTGCTAAATGCCACTGCGCACCACAGGTGTTTTATGCCCAGCAGTGAAGGGGTTAATTAGGGAGCATGTAGGGAGCTTGTAGAGTTAATTTTAGCTTAAGTGTAGTGTAGTAGACAACCCAAAGTATTGATCTAGGCCCATTTTGGTATATTTCATGCCACCATTTCACCGCCAAATGCGATCAAATAAAAAAAAAATATTCACTTTTTCACAAACTTTTAGTTTCTCACAGAAATTATTTAAAAACAACTTATGCAATTATGGCATAAATGGTTGTAAATGCTTCTCTGGGATCCCCTTTGTTCAGAAATAGCAGACTTATATGGTTTTGGTGTTGCTTTTTGGTAATTAGAAGGCTGCAAAATGCCACTGCGCACCACACGTGTTTTATGCCCAGCAGTGAAGGGGTTAATTAGGGAGCATGTAGGGAGCTTGTAGAGTTAATTTTAGCTTAAGTGTAGTGTAGTAGACAACCCAAAGTATTGATCTAGGCCCATTTTGGTATATTTAATGCCACCATTTCACCGCCAAATGCGATCAAATTTAAGGTTTCTCACTGAAATTATTTACAAACAGCTTGTGCAATTATGGCACAAATGGTTGTAAATGCTTCTCTGGGATCCCCTTTGTTCAGAAATAGCAGACATATATGACTTTGGCTTTCTGGTAATTAGAAGGCCGCTAAATGCTGCTGCGCATCACACGTGTATTATGGTTAGCAGTGAAGGGTTTAATTAGGTAGTTTGTAGGGAGCTTGCAGGGTTAATTTTAGCTTTAGTGTAGAGATCAGCCTCCCACCTGACACATCAGACCCCCTGATCCCTCCCAAACAGCTCCCTTCCCTCCCCCACCCCACAATTGTCCCCGCCATCTTAAGTACTGGCAGAAAGTCTGCCAGTACTAAAATAAAAGGTTTTTATTTTTTTATTTTTTTAGCATATTTACATATGCTGTGGTGTAGCATCCCCCCTTAGCCCCCAACCTCCCTGATCCCCCCCAAAACAGCTCTCTAACCCTCCCCATCTCCCTTTTTGGCGGCCATCTTGGGTACTGGAAGCTGTCTGCCAGTACCCAGTTTGCAAAAAAAAGTATTTTTTTCTGTTTGTTTTTTTTTCTGTAGCGTAGCTTCCCCTCCCCCCCCACAGACCAACCCCCACCACCTGCCACACCAGATATGAGTGGTGGCACTGGGCAAGTGGGCACAGTATACGCTGTGAGCCTGACACACACGCTGGCAGGCAGGCAACTGCAATTAGATTACACAGAAAAAAAAAAAAGCAGACTGATGTTCTAGCCCTAAAAAGGGCTTTTTGGGGTGCTGTCCTTACAGCAGAGATCAGATGAGTCCTTCAGGACTGTAGTGGACACTGAATACACTAGCCTAGCTATCGATTTCCCTATTAAATCAGCAGCAGCTACACTGTCCCTCCTCTCACTAAGAATGCAGCTTCCGAATGAATCTAAAATAGATGCTGTCCAGGAGGTGGGAGGGTCTGGGAGGGAGAGTCTGCTGCTGATTGGCTGGAATGTGTCTGCTGACTGTGAGGTACAGGGTCAAAGTTTACTCAATGAGTGGCGGCCATCTTGGGTACTGGAAGCTGTCTGCTAGTACCCAGTTTGCAAAAAAAAGTATTTTTTTCTGTTTGTTTTTTTTTTCTGTAGCGTAGCTTCCCCTCCCCCCCAACAGACCAACCCCCACCACCTGCCACACCAGATATGAGTGGTGGCACTGGGCAAGTGGGCACAGTATACGCTGTGAGCCTGACACACACGCTGGCAGGCAGGCAACTGCAATTAGATTACACAGAAAAAAAAAAAGCAGACTGATGTTCTAGCCCTAAAAAGGGCTTTTTGGGGTGCTGTCCTTACAGCAGAGATCAGATGAGTCCTTCAGGACTGTAGTGGACACTGAATACACTAGCCTAGCTATCGATTTCCCTATTAAATCAGCAGCAGCTACACTGTCCCTCCTCTCACTAAGAATGCAGCTTCCGAATGAATCTAAAATAGATGCTGTCCAGGAGGTGGGAGGGTCTGGGAGGGAGAGTCTGCTGCTGATTGGCTGGAATGTGTCTGCTGACTGTGAGGTACAGGGTCAAAGTTTACTCAATGATGACGAATAGGGGGCGGATCGAACATTGCATATGTTCGCCCGCCGCGGCGAACGCGAACAAGCTATGTTCGCCAGGAACTATTCGCCGGCGAACTATTCGCGACATCACTATTGATAACTAATAGGCATTTCTTCAGCACGGCCTGTAGAAGTCTATGGGCAGAAGGAGTTAGCACGGGTCGCAGTTTTCCAAAGTTCTGAAGTCAGTGCACCTGAGTACAACCTTCATGCAACTTTTTTACTTTCAACTTGTAATACATTCGCTAATGATGTGGCCACACTAATTTTTTACTTAAAGCACAGTTAGTGCTTGAGCTGGAAAAATAAAAACTAGCAGAATTTAAAAATTGAATGTTAACATTTGGAAGTTACATTTCAATGTTGATTCCAATTTTTAATATTAAAAGAACAATTCTAATCCAATGCATTTCAGAGTCGTCTCCTTAACATTAATGTGCTTTGCAGACCAAATTGCAAGCATATCTTAATTTTAAGAATATTTCAATGAAATCTTTATTCTCATAGATATAAACTGATCTATAAGAATCAACATTTGAATACAGATATCTGAATACAATAAGATAAGATAAAAAGTGTGATAGCCTTGTCTAGCCTAAGATTACTTTTTATTTTATAAATATAATTTATTTGTAAAGCTCTGTGCAATCCTGTAGCACTGTGTACATGGGTAGGGGTACGCATTGCCTAGATTTATAGAGGTCCTCTAGGGGCCTCATCGAAAATGTGAAATATTGTTTCGGAATGCAAAGTATCTCCTTTCGCTATTTCAAAGCAGACAAGAGTTTTTTTCTTTAACTGTTTTATAGTTTTCTTTTTTGCATATGTTCAGTTCAGGAAGTTTTTTTTATAAATTATTTTGATCTGTACCATTTTGAAGGTATTACTGCGATTCTGTATCCTTCCCAGTGGAACTTGTTGTACGTGCCTGGAAGCGAACAGTTAAAAAGGACATGGTATTATAAAAAATGTTCCTTTAATGTGCTCCAAATTACTTGTTATAGCTACAGCAGTAATAAATGTGTGGGGAATTGTTGCTTCTTGTTTGTGTGTTATTGAGGTATTATTATTATCGGTTATTTGTAGAGCGCCAACAGATTCTGCAGCGCTTTTTTTTGCTCATTAAAACCATCACCTGTTGTAAACATGGGCACAGCCTGTCTGAACACAAAGCGTATATACAGCTAGATTACAATTTGTTAGTTCGTCTTTTAACGCTGAAAATATGGCATTTTCAGCGTTAAAACAGCAACACAGCCATTACAAGTCTTGTCGGTATAGCTGTACCGCAAGCCTTATAGCCTGTAACGCAACGTCAGTACCGCACTTGTAAAAATTACGTTTTTTCATGGGATTCCCATAGAGCTGGTATTACGAGTTTTGCAGTGAGGCTAAAAAACCTGCGTTACAGCCTAAAACGACAAAATCCGTAACGCCATCTAAAAGCAGTAGTTATTAGTTTTACGCTACAAATCTGTAACATAAAACTCATAACTAAACTGCTACAAAGTACACTAAACACCCATAAACTACCTATTAAACTCTAAACCGAGGCCCTCCCGCATCGCAAATACTAATGTTTTTTTTTTAAAGGATATTAGAATAGGAATAATTTTTATTTTTTTGATAATTTCGTTTTTATTTTTTTGTAATGGTAGGTTTTTTTATTTTTTGTGATGTTAGTGTTTTTTTTTTTTATTTTTTTTATTTTAGGTTTTAGTGTAAGGCAGGTTAGGTTTTATTTCACAGGTAAGTTTGTATTTATTTTAACTAGGTAGTTAGTAAATAGTTAATAACTATTTCCTAACTAGTCTACCTAGTTAAAATAAATACAAACTTACCTGTGAAATAAAAATAAAACCTAAGCTAGCTACAATATAACTATTAGTTATATTGTAGCTAGCTTAGGTTTTATTTCACAGGTAAGTATGTATTTAGTTTTTATTTAGGTATTATTTAGTTAATAATTGTAAGTTTAAAGGGACACTGAGCCCAAAACTTTTTCTTTAATGATTTAGATAGAGCATGCAATTTTAAGCAACTTTCTAATTTACTCCTATTATCAATTTTTCTTCGTTCTCTTGCTATCTTTATTTGTAAAAGAAGGGATCTAAGCTAATTAGCCAGCAAATTTTTGGTTCAGGTCCATGGCTAGCACTTGTTTATTGGTGCTGTCCAATCAGCAAGGACAACCCAGTTTGATCAAAAAAATGGGCCGGCATCTAAACTTACATTCTTGCTTTTCAAATAAACATACCAAGAGAATGAAGAAAATTTGATAATAGGAGTAAATTAGAAAGTTGCCTAAAATTGCATGCTCTATCTGAACCACGAAAGAAAAAATCTGGGTTCA